>NC_054059.1:38753465-38906307 GCF_017639655.2 Falco naumanni | reverse complement strand
TGAGGGTCTCCAAAGATCCAGAGGATGCCCTGTGCACATGGGCCATGTAGAGGAAGGGGATTCAAAGTGCCCCAGTGTCATGTTCTAACAGCTTGGCAGCAACGTATTACCTAGATATAGATATGCCAACTGTGGAGAGAGTGTCTTCTTGACTCCAAAATTTTGAAGAAAACCTCTGTACCTCCTCATGCCTATGGTCCAGTGCCTTGATTGTCAGGGATGCCCCAAGAAATTATCCCTCTCCTGTCCCAGTCAGAGGGAAAGGGAGCCCCAGGCGCATGCAGCGTGGTGCACTGTATGACCAGGGGAAGCACGTAAGGAAGTGGGATGGTGATCCCAACTTTAATCTGGAAGCCTGTGTACACGAACAGAGAAGGAATAGAGCTGTTAAGAAGGGGTCAGCTGAGAAGGGTGTCAGATTATTTGCTGCAGAGACACGAGAAGTCAATCAGCCGTCTCCCAGATGCAGAACTAAGATCACCTCCCTTGATCCTAGCGAGGGGGCTTCTGATCTGGCACTGAAAGGGTCAGGCAGTGAATACTCTGACCAAAAACACAAAAAGAGGGTCCCTGCCTTCGGCCAGGAAGAAGAAAGGGATGACCGAGTATACTGGGACTGTGTGAATTCGATGGCTTGGCACATCAGACCCACAGAAATATAAGGCTTTGGTAGACATTGGTGCACATGCATGCTGGTACCATCAGGGTATGGGGCACAGAACCCATCTGGAGCTCCAGAGTGACGGGGGATTCCACAAATTGTCTGTTTTGGAGGCTGAGGTGAGTTTAACAGGGTGAAGTAGGAAAAGCATTCCATTGTGACTGGCCCACAGGCCCTTTGTAGCCTTGGCACAGACTACCTCAGAAGAGGGTCTTCAAGGACTCAAAGGGGTACTGGTAGACTTTTGGTGTAGTCTGCACAACGCCACAGAGAAGACTGAACAGCTGTCTATCCTGCCTAGACTCTCAGAAGATCCCTTCATTGTGGGACGTTTGTCTTCTGGAGCAATCATTACGCATACTGAAGCCCTGCTTCCTGGGAACTGGCTGGATATCGCCTACTGATGGGAAGTAGAGCATAAATCTTTTGTTTTCCTTTGCTTCTACACATTACTTTTGCTTTTGTTTTATTAAACTGGCTTTATTTTGATCCACAAGTTTTTTCTACGTATTTTCTCTCCCCTGTCCAATTGAGGAGGGGAGTGATGGAGCAGCTTTGGTGGGCACTTGGCATTCAGCCAGGGTCAAACCACCACATTCACATACTCGAAATTTCTAAATTTAACATTTTGAAGCAATCTGCAATAATTTTAAGTTCAAGGGGACAACTTAGCTGCACACAGTTTCTTGTGTGTCTGAAGTATTTGCAGGTATTGAGGGCTTTCATTTTGAAAGTCAGAAAGTATATGCTCTATACTGTTCTTACTTACAATGCGTCTGAATTCTGACTTTGATTTGACCAAAATTCTTTTACTGGTTAATTCTGGTATCTGCACTACTTATTTAGAACTATGTAATTCCCATTGCTCTGTTCTAGTTTCCTGGCTGCTGTGACAAACCTGGACAGGCCTTTTGCACTACAAGCAGTTTTTTTAAGAAGCTATAAAGAAAAGAGATTAAAATTTTGTAAAATGTGAATTGACAAAAGGCAACAATTTAACAGTTCCTCCTCCCTTTAAAAACAGAAACCAAAGCATTATTCATGTAAACATTTATGCACATGATTAAATATGAGCATGCCTACTCATCTGCTACATCTGTATAAGTGTCTGCAGGATATCGGCCTAATTCCCAGTTTCCTTTCAACTCACTCGTATTTCCAATCCATACTTTGGAACAAAAATAAATAACTCCAGTCACTCACAGCACACCATACTTCCAAATCACTGTATGAACAATTATATGACAATTAGGGACATAAGTACCTCCGTTACATGGAGCTAAACGGAGACTCCAGCTTGGGACCTGAAAAGCATGAACCATGTTATTGCAAGCACTTTGCCAGAGTCATTAATCCTGTCTCTATACAGGATTGTGTAGCCCTGTGCTTATGATTTATAGTGTTCTTGAGACTCCAGCTAGTATAGGAACACGGCAACACACTGTGCTTTCTATATATGCCTGAAAATATTTATCACAGTCTTGCAATAAAATGCTTAACTCCCAACTGCTCACCCACAGCCTTAACGAGAGCAAAAAATTGTAGAATTTGCATCCTTGTTGCAACAAAACAAAGCCTCTGGTTTTAGTAAAAGACACGTTCACAGGTACCCTATGTTATTTCACCAAAAGCCTTTTTTTCTTTTCCACTGAAGCAAAAATGTGTTGTCTTTTAAATGTTACTTTAATGTGTATCCAAGTTAATTTTCCAGCCCCACTGAAGAAAGCTATCAATTACGAATCAAATGGTGGAAACTAGTATGACAGTATACTGTCCCATAAAAGGAAATGGCAGGTACAGTCCTGAAGCAAGATTTTAAAATACAGATTTGATAAATGGAAAGAAAATGAACTGGAGAAACAGTTCCACGATTCTGCCTGATTTAGTATATTTGAGAACCAGAAATAATCAGCACAACAAAATCTCATGAGGACCGAGTGGCTGAGGCACAGCTCAGCAATTCTGACAAAGAATATCCCTAGTCCCTGCACGCTCCAAGTAAACTGCTAAAAATCACTATTACTAAACCCAACATTTTAAAAAATTAAGTAAATACAATGAGTCAAATTTTGTCATCAGTTCCAAGGAGGCACCTCCCATTCATCCTTCTCATCTATGGAACAGACCAGCAGAGAGCTGAGATATATTTTTTCCATGACCTTTTACTATTTTTCAGTGCCATGAAGCAGATAAAGAATTCCAGTGACGCAAGAGGAAACTGAAGGCATTTCTCTCTCCAGTTTTATGAATATGCTTGTCCAGCGGTTCACAGTTTTTGTTGTTTCTTTTTACTGTTCTTACCCATGTGAAAAATTGGTATTGCCACTTTTTTTTTTTTTAATTTTACTTTATTTGGTTCCTGACAGTGAATATATAGCAATCTTATTCATCATCTGGACCGTCTCTTCAACCATTTCAAAGAGCCACTAACAAAGGAGGAAAAACAAGCCCAAATTTTGCAGTCCGGCTACTGTTGCTCTACGATTGTGAGCAATTGCCGGCACCTTAGATGCACTGCTAGCAACACAGTACAAACCTTCAAAGGCCTTATTTCATTTGCAAGCCCAGAAAGCAGTCACAAAGAACAAAAGTGTTATGACAGAGGTCACCATCAGCATATGACATACCTTCAAAAGAGGACTGCTAATGAGCTGCTATCTATCCTGGACCCCCTGAAATAAATTGTATACACCTTCGAGTTCTCAGGAAGGTTTAAAAAAAAAAAAAAAAAAGGAAAAAAAGTGAAAAGAAACTCCCCATGTATTTATGGGCAGCTGCCTCAAGGTGTGAAGCATTCTGTTTGTAGTTTGCACACATCTTACCATAAGCAGTTGGTTTTTCACCAGACCATAGTGAGGGGGAACAGCAACAGCATGTGAGAAGGGAAACAGAAGAAAATGAGAAATTGAGAAAACAACTCTGAAGTGATTGTATTTCTTGCAAGAGAATTTTTTGTGCTGTACCTGCAGACTATTTGTGAGGCTCAAAACAAACTCTACCTTTTGGAATACAGAAATGGTGGCATTCAGGGGGAAAAGCAAGGCTGCAACCTGAAGAGGTCAAGGCTACGAAATTGACTGGTAAAATATTAATTTTATCATTCAGTAAAATGCTGCAAGGCTGTAGTAATCAGAAGAAACTAAGTTGTATAAATTACTTTTATACTTTGCAATGAATTCCCTGTAAATGTGTGTGTGTTAAACACTACTACCACATGTCATATGATCGGCAGGAATACGATTTGGTATAAAAGCTGAATTATTATTTTGCCTTGTGCCTATTAGATCTGAAGTGTATTAGTAAAGTAGTACAGGGATGCTTGATTCTGCTGTTCATAATCAAAAAGACTTGTTCATTTCCAAAGCTGTGAACCCAACAGTTTTCGTCCCTTCACTAAATTCCTACAAGAATTGAAGGAAATGGTTGCTATTGATAAGGCTTGAGTAAAACCTCTGGGAACAGCTAATGTGAGCTAAGGCAACTTGCAGCAGTTGAACATCTTCCTTGTCCTCTGCTGGACCCTCAGGACAATTCCAAACGACCTTGCCCCATCACTTCCAGAAACGAAGGACAGCTCAAGTGGCAGTTCCACCTCACTGCTGCAGCTGCCACAGTTCTTCAGTGCCCTTTGCATACCAGACATTTTGCAAGGCAGAGAAAAAGCCCCCAGCACAAAAGCTTGTTTTCTAAACTGCATGTGCACCGGCCTATTAAAACAGCTCCTGCCCAAGTAACCCACTGGCTTGTGTGAGCTTTAACAGGCAGGACACAGGCTGTCTCCTCTCCATTTTTCACTTGGCCATAGTGCTTTTTCAGTTAGCACACAAGATTCAGCTTGCTAACTTGGGCACACGCAAGTCAGTTTGCACGCTTCTACTAGGTCTCCTCTGTCCTGGATTCACTGAAAATGCTGGTTTTGTGCATCCAATATCTGCCCACACACCAACTGTTTGTCTGAGGTCACCATTTTTTAATTTTTTTTTTAAACAGTCAGATGGCAACTCCACCTGTAAAAGGTATAGCAAGGATGGAAGTGAGAGACTATGCCAATAAAGGGATGAAGCATGGAAAGGAAATTGCAGAGCAAGAATCTCCTGTGCTTTCCAACATATTCTAATAGCTACATTCCCACTCCACTCCTTCCAAGAACAATAGGCACTGTTGCCTAAAGGTTATTCTTTCTTTGAAAATCAAAGTTCTTTGATTGTCTGCTCCACAGACTGCTGACCTTTTCACATTTCCCAAATGATGTATTAAAATATGCCATTCTGTCACAGCAGTTTTGAACTGTACCACTAATTCTATGTCTATTGGAACCAATATGCTAGGAGGCAGTCAGGTGTGTCACGTCACTCAGAAAAGTCAGTAAAAATATGTTTTTTCTTGCTTGCAGTTCTTCAAAAATGGACAAGAAAAAAAACACATAGCAGAAAACAATGGGCCTTATTATTGATGAAGAGACTATAAATGCATATTTGCCAGGACAATCCCTGTAATCAATGATTCATTACAATTATTACTGAGGAAAGATCTGTTTCTAGTAAGACAGGGAAGAAAGCACAGGCTTGCATGCAGCATCTGACTATTTCAGAACCCAGGTGTTCCCAAACATATTTTGAAAGTTACTTCAACTGATTTTTAAATACTTGCAGACATACATACAACTTTAAGCTAAGTGGAGAATAATTTTTATCTACCAAAGGAACCTGTCAATATAAATTACTATCATTGTTTTCATTAAAATTTTTGCTACTTTATCTAGGAACTGATTACTCTTCCTCAGGGTGGAAGGCATGAAGTAGCCCATGACTTGCATTCCTTCCTCATGATCACCTAGGGGAACTCCATCATTGCATGTCGATGCAGAGACCACAGCAAAGCATGTGACAACTAGAGGTAAAGTATTTCTGGACAAAGAGTCTGAGCTGTAAAAGGTACTTCCAGAGGGGATGAGGTCAACTGGAATGAGAGCATCTTTAGGACACACTCTCTCAGGCAGTTTTTTCATCACAATTTGTACCTGCTCCCCAGAAATGCCTCTCTACCTAAAGACAGCAGAAGAGTGGAAGTGTGCCTGGAACCTTCATCACAAGGGCATAATTCACTAGCCAAGTGCTTAGAGACACACTTTTGACACATGCCACAGGAAACCCCTTGAACAACTAGAGGAGGAGAGAAAGAACACTGTGAACCAATACAGAGATGTAAATCCCTTCTGTTAATCTCCCTTTTTAGCTGCTTCCAAAATTCAACCTCATTTATATTCAGATTACTGTTTTATTGCAAAAGTAAATCCTTCATCTCTACTGTTCAACTCTCGTGCCTGAAAAGAAATCTCAGGAGGTTGCAGGTCAGCCTGTATGCCTACCGGAACCTGGGATGCATTGGTCAATGAAGGTTCCTGAAATTTCCTGTCATCTGTAGTCCCTCAGTTGCATGACATGAGATCAAGCTGTGCATAGGCTTTGGGGCAGAGGGAGACACATGCACTGTATTGCTTTAGCCTCATGACACAAGTGAATTTGGGAGTAGAACTGATGAGGGGAGGCTGGTGACTTGCAGCTGCTTGTCCCTGCAGCAACTTCTTGAACGCCTTGTCTGACCTTATTGCCAGTCATGGTTATGGATGATAAGAAGCCTGCACGCCACACAGGCAGCCTCCCTTGCTTAACACTGTGTACCTCCATGCAAGAGGGACAATATTTTTTACTTATGAGAAATAGAGAAATCAACAGCAGTGACTACACAGGGGACTATGCAGAAGGTAGCAGAGGAAGGAGACAAAGCAGAGAAGACAGCCTGAGGTCAACAAAAAAAACCCTGGGACAAAGTAGTGGGTGGTGGTGAGAAGTAAAAGCTACAGGATGTGCAGACCAACAATCTTTTTCCTCTGAGAGCAAGCAAGAGTTATTTAAGAGGAAGCTCATTCACCTTCCTGAAATAGTAAAAATTTTTGTAGAGAGCCAATCACAACTAAAACACAGTGCTGTATTATTCATAAGCATTTGAGCAGTCTTTGCCTGGACTTGTCTAGTGATTATGATTTTTATGACAAATGCAGCAGTATAACATCTGCATTTTTTTTCCTAGTATGCAATAGGCTGTACCATTAATAATAAGCATGTAAACAGCACAAGGTCACACATTGCTTTTCATAGTAAAATAGTTTTCCTATCTTCCACCCACCCACCAAAGAGCATAAATACAGTCCAGATGTCACATTCCAACATAAGTTATATCAAATTTTATAGTATGATGGGGAAAGAAACTGGTTTGCCTTTCTCATAAACTGTTGAATATGACTTGCATTTGGCCCATGGCCACAGATCCATACCTTGCTGGCCTGCCTGGACTCCTCGAATCCTTCCAGCAGGTCTAGGGGGAAAGGAGCTTCAGGTCCTGTGTGCCCTCTCCCCGAGCAAACAGTTTTCCTTGTACGCTGTAATAATGGTGTGCCACAACACACCCACTGACCTGAGGTGGGAAAAGGCCAAAGACCCCACTTGTACTTCTTGTTGGGGATGCTGCCATAGAGGTTGTGAGTCTTAACAATGTGCAAGGAGTAAAAATACAAGTGGAATGAGCATAAATTGCTTCAACAGAGACCAGTACAGGAAACCTATTTAAGAAGGCAGAATTTCACTCTCTGCCTTGAGGTGAGTACAGATATTAATCTCTACCTCGCTCCATTTTACAAGATGAGCCAGGACCAACTCACCTAAGATAAACTTTTTCATACCCATTAAGACTTAAAGCCTTTAATCAGGCACCCTAACTGGAAATAGTCATATTTGTCCCAAGCATAATGTGAAATTCCATTAATTTCTGCATGCTGGAGCTCAGTTACCCTTCAGTCTTACCAGACACATTTCTGAGCTGTGTACAGATTACCATGGACATTTAAAACAAACTGCTTTGATCCTCAAGGGGAAAGTATATTTCTAACCTGTCTCAACTATTCTCTGAAAACAAAATGAAGAAACTGTATTCTAGCCTTATGAGAGATTTTTACTAAGCTAAATCTAATGAAACTAGTTTTACCTCCTGCTGCTGCTTAGTGTTGATGAATAGGGGGCAAACACCCCTCCCCCCCAAGTTGTATCGGTAGTTTCATTGTTTAGATATCTATAGGCTGGAGGTTATTTTTACTACATCCTGTCAACAGTGAGGGGACAAAACTGCCAGGAAGAGGATGCATTAGGCTTTTACATTAACTGGTGGTAAAACTGCCCAAGATAGCCTAAGAGCTGGACAGTCACTTGCTGACACAAGTGTGCTGTGTATTACCGATTTGTTTTTCCACATTAATGCTAAGTTCACATGACACTATAGATCCCACAATCTTACAGGCTTAGATGTCAAATGAAGAGAATCACAGTTTGCTAGAAGTACTGGAGAAGGCTTGGAAAAACCCAGCCTGTGCTGCTTACAGCAGTGAGCTCACACACCAGCAGCCCTGAATCACTTGCCTGGGCAGCCCAGTGAACAACTGCACTGGTAACACGTAATCCCAACAGAAAACTGATCATCTGCGTACACCTTGTGCTCATAGAAAATCACTCATTCCACTGGCTAACAGTTGGAAATGTTAGTCAGTACCACAGTCCAATTTACTACTAGATGCTTATTGACTTGTATCCAACTAGAAATGCACGCTCATTATAAGCACAGGACTGGGAGCATGCATTTGTAGGTTGCTATTTGTGTCTTCTGCAGTTTGCAGTACTACACAGACACAACAGCTAGAAGAAAAGCTCCCTTCAGATGAAAAATTGACCTAAGAGGCCATCACATCGGTCCAAGCTTCAGTCAAGGCCTGAGAGTGAACTTATAATAGCTAAGCCTTAAGCTTTATCTTTCATTGTGCTCTAAAGTATTACTTTTATATTCCATGTTAAATGGAGCCTTATGTCAGCCAGTAACGTTGGCTTAGGTTATGAAAATATATGATACGATTTTAAATTCAAGACCTAAATTTTGTGTTGAAGCCCTTGCTTAAACTTATCATCAAATGAAGTGATATTAAAATATCCTTTTAAAGTCAATAGAACTGGTTTTGAAAGGAATAGCATTACTTTTCAGAGTTATAGTGGTAATTTCAGTAAATGAAATAATTATTGAAGAGTGAAATGAAAGACTTTTTTTTTGGTACGTCTTCAATGCATTGTAGCGATAGAGCCACACCAACGTTTTTCTCTCTAATCTCATATACTATACAGACATTAACACAGCATTTTGTAAAAAACTGGCATGGACCCTATATTCTCAATAGCTAGTGACCTTGACAAATGAACATTTAAGTCTCTGGGCCCATTTTTTCCAATCAAATTAACACAGTGTACTCTGTAAAGAAAAAAAACCCCAGAATCTGTTGGCTTAGATTCATTGTCCAAGCTTAAGGGAATTCAAAATATATGAACCATGTAGAAAGGAAAGTGCAAGTCAGATTTTAAGAATCAGTAGCACTTTTGTATTACAGAATAATAAAAACACGATCTAGGAAAAACATATGGATAATAACCTAGTAACATCATGCTAGTGATACTTTCCTGGTCATGACTGTACCCCCATGTACATGCAGTAATGTATACAAACTGCATGTACATTGTAAAGGGCAAGTTCTTCTTTTAGTAAAGCACTTAAAATCTTAAATGGCAGGTTGCCAGTGATGCTCTACTGAGTGCGCTACAAAACAGCAAAATCTGACTTGGAAAAGATGCTACTGAAAATGGGAAATGAAGTTTGCTGGGCTTATATCTCTAGTGTTTTAGGTCTGATCTACAACATCAAGCTTTTGCTGGCCTAGCTTTGTTATTTGCGAGAACATGAAAATGAAATGTTGCCTGGTACACAGGTGTAACTTTGACCAGCCACAATCCTGCTGGGTTTGCTTCCATCTTTCAGGGAGACGTTTTACTGCATTCCCCTGTAATACCAGTGCAAGCTGAATGTTCTTTGCTGGACTTTGTTATGCTAGAAAAAGTAGGAGCCTGTGGATTATCTATCAATCACAGGATTTCCAGCCAAAAACTGGAAACACTGGAGGATATTTGCTTTCCTCAGCTCAAACTTTGCATCTACAGCAGGAGGAGTTACCAGTTGTGATTCACCACAGTGCACTTTGGGGAGGGCAGGGGCCAAGATTTGCAGAGTACAAAACCAGGTGGCAGAAACAGCTGTTGAAACAGTCAAAATGGCTATTTTTTTCCAGACATCCAGCACTCTGCATGCTTCTGATGAGAACTTCTCAGCCTTGTGTTGATTACTTGTTTACTTCAACCATCTCCACACGCTTGTTTCTCTGCCTTCTACTTCATTTTGCCTCCTTTCCTTCCCTCTCCCATGTTCCTCTCTCCTCCGTTCCCTCATTTTAGATTTAGTTCTACCTCAGCCTTCCTCGCCTCCAGAAGCGCCGCACCTTATCAGTCCAAGTTTTGCTGAACTTCCTCTCCCTGCTATAGCCCCTCATTGCCAGCTCCCCCATCACATCCCCTGCTCGCAAAGTCCTTAGGGCATTTTGTCTCTTCTCAGCCAAAACACCTAGCACAGCCATGCCCGTTCTCACTCAACCGGTAGGTACTGACACAGAATAGCCACAGTCAAGAGTGACAGCTCCTCAACCAAACTGAAAGCTCACTGCTGCTCTTAAAATCTGTTATGGCAAAACATCTTAAAAAGGAAAGTACTTATAATCCATCATTCCTCCCTCACGTCCCAGCCCCTCCTTAGGCATGCCTGAGGCTCAGGGCATGGGCCAAAGAGTCAGGCTGTGGTGGCTGCTGGTCCCCAGGCGGGGACAGGCTTGTAAGTCTGTGAAATAAGCAGTCTAGAGCAAGGACAAGGTTGGAGAGACAGATGTGTGCATGAATTTGTGTGCACATGCCTGTGCACATCCAGGGGCTGCAGCAAGACTGCTGATGGCATCAGGAGCTAGAACTGGGGAAAGCAGACAGGGGTCATGGAGAAACCGCAGTGCTCTGTGTGTATCTGTGGTAGAGAAACTGAACGCTTCAACTCATCACCACCTGATTGTCCATTTGAATTATAATCTCACATAAATATATAACATTTAAAGAGCACAAAATATCATATACTTTTAGAATAGGATGTAGAGCAGCAAAAATGCAGAGATCTGTTAGCAACACATGACAACAACGTTTATTTGGCATATAGGAACCAAATTCTTGATGATTTACTTGTTAATTCATGGTTACTTGTCTAACACATTTTAGCTGTATGTAACAAGCACTGCTGTTAAGACTTTCCACATCAGAAATAATGCCAGTTAATACCATATTAGAAAATAATTAAAATTCAATATTAGATAACCTCCTTGGTACAAAAAAGTCATGGAACAATTTGTAGCTTGCAGGAGGCCCCCAGCTCTAAAGGGCCAGTGGTGTATTTCTATTTGACACTGGATGGGCACAGCACTTCACAGCCTTTTCTGCACTGGTTTTCCTGCCAGTGGTACCTCGATGTTGTTCTTGGGGACAGATGGGGTAAGATTTGTGGTCTTTTATTATTGTGCTCTAATCAATCTAACCTTTTCAAACAATAAAGTATCTCTCTGACAGGCTGAAGTCAGGAAATAAACCCAAAACCTTGCACGTTTGCGCATAGGTTTTACCACAGAGGAGAATACAGAGTGTAGCCAGTCTGCAGCATTTTGAAGACTATTGAAAAAAAATGGTGTACATTGTCTTTACTCCCAATAAGTTTCTATTGTAATATAAATGCAGTTACTAATTCTTCCTCAACATTAACTAGTATTTATGGACAGTCAGAACAAAAAAGTAAACTCAATCCAAAATATCTGATCATTCACATCTTTCATTTTAAAGGTTGAGTAATTACAAGTGCAAAAAAAATGTTTTAGAGTTCAGGCTATATTAAAAATGATCTTTAG
This sequence comes from Falco naumanni, assembly GCF_017639655.2. NCBI lineage: Eukaryota > Metazoa > Chordata > Aves > Falconiformes > Falconidae > Falco > Falco naumanni. The sequence goes on along the minus strand of NC_054059.1, from coordinate 38,894,737 downwards.
AAATGTTTCTGCCATCAGAGAACTTAATTTTACCAATTTCTGTGCCCTTCTGTATAGACTGTGCAATGTTAAAATATTCTAAGACTGAGAACTCATAAAATACCAAAATGAGTAAGTCCCTTATGATCACTTCCTGAAAAAACTGAAGCTTGAGGTACTTGGGTGAAACAGTTAAGAAATATAAAGACCCTTGCTTCAGTCCTGCATTGAAGCAACAAGATTTGTGCATATAGAATATAGTCTCATCAAAGATGACAGACATTTCCACAATCAGACTAATATCAGAATTAGCTTGCTGTGCCTTATATGCAATATACATACACGTTTAGTTTGTAAAAAAAGAAATTAACTGTAAAATAATGTTCTTCTAATCAAGTTGGTGATAAAAAAAAAAAACCAACAAAATAACTGAATTATTCCTCACTTTAGAACATTATAAAATGCTATTACCTGTGCTGCTTGCCTGATTTCCAAAAAAAGTATGCCTTTTCTATAATGATCTTATTTTTCCTCATGTTTGTTCAAACAAGAAAAATTTCCCTGAAATGAACATATGTTTCACTTCAAGAATAAGAGATAGGACGAGAATATTTCTCAATATTAAATGAGACATAAGATAGCTAGTTTCTGCACTAGATTTTTTTTCCAAATGTGTTTCTAAAGAAATATGAGCAATTGCAGACTTCCACACAGAAGAGAAAGCAAAACAGTATAAAAATTCTTGGCAATATAAAAAGCCCCATGGAATCATCACTGTTCCAAAAAGAGGTCATCAGCAACAAAGAGTTTAGCCTGTGCAGATCCATTGGAAGCATGTTGGGGAAGAGAAAGACAGCACGCACTTGTAGAGAAACCACTTGAGCACAGAGAGAAGCGACAGAAGGTTTTGAATCCAGCCCTAACTTACACAGATCCTTGGGTGTCCTTCCATGAATGACCTGAGGCTCCAACCACCAGGGTCTGTCAGATTTAGCAATGGCAAAGATGTTTTGCTTCCCAGTGTTGGCTCCATCTCCCTTGGAGATTACTGTCCTTATGTTGGAGGCAGCAGAACAGATAGTGCATCTGCCCATCACTACCCTACTTCACAGCCTGGCATATTAGCACCAGTCCTGCTCCATCCATGATTTGGGCTAGCACACCAAGCAATTGTCTGCAGAGATACAGCCACCCATTCCCTCCTGTTGCCATTGCTGCAAGGCAGGTAACCTGTTGCAGCACAAACAAACTGGTAGGCTGCAACAAGGCTTTACCATTGGTCAGATCCTACTGTATCTCCTTCCTCCAGAGGCCAGACCACACTGCCCCTCCTCCGTCTGACCCCCTCTCCCACAAACCTCAGGGCTATTTAACCACTTAGCAGGAACGAGCTACAGCTGCACATCATCCATGTCAATCAACCCACTGCCTTCAAGGCAAGGCCACAGCTGCATGTTATCAATGCCAATCAAACCACTGCCTTCATTCCTCTACAATTCCCTCTTTTTGTTTTTCACCAAAAAGGCTGTATCCATAACCTACTGTAGGGCCCGCGGCAGGGTATGTGGAAAGGCTGTTTAGGTTAAGAAGGCACAAAGCTACGTCTGATTCAGCCTCCACATCAGGACACCCAGGTATTCTGACCCCCCTCTCAAGGGTTCTGTGGAACTGCCAGTATCTGATGTCCTCTTGTCAATTCTAGGATCTAAAACAGGCTTAACACACCTAGCTGGAAGCCACCGTGGTCCTGCATCTGTGGAGACACAAGTGTACCCTCGTCCCCAGGTAATTAAATCCCATGGGCCTGTCCATTTTCCCGTTTGTAGATCTTGCATTAAAACCTTTGCTCGGATAGGAGGATCTCCTCCCTGCAAAGACAAGAAATGTGAGAGAATCACAGGACATCCTTTCCCAGCCAGCACAGTCAAATAATCCAATGTATAGACAGCTTTCCATAGACGAGCATGCAGTCTCAGAACCCATTCCCCCTTTTTGTTTTTCAAGAAGTAGCTTTAAAGTATGATGAATACGTTCCACAATGGCTTGGCCAGTTGGGGAATGCGGAATGCTAGTAACATGTTCCACCACCCAAGAGGCAAGGAACTTGGCCATGCGTGCAGATGAATATGCTGGTCCATTGTCTGTCTTGAGACGCTTTGGAACCCCCAGAACAGCCCAAGCCTGTTGAAGATGTGAAATGGCATCCAGAGCCTTCTCCCCAGTATGGGCCGATGCCCATACAAGTTTTGAGAAGGTATTAACGGACACATGAACATAAATGACCAAAAGAAGGCACATGTGTGACATCAGTTTGCCACAGATCCAAGGACTGATATCTGCATGGATTGACCCCTCGTGGAGACATTTGTCTGGGACCCAATCACTGACACTCTGGACAAGCAGCAATGATGGATTTTGCATCCGCAAAAGATATTTTAAATGGACCGACCGGTGTCTGAGCCCCCTGATGAAAAAATTGATGAGATATGAGGGCCTGTCATATCAGATCTGGTACTGGAGGAGTCCAAGCAGGAGCTGAAAGAGCATCAGCATGGGCATTTCCTTCACATATGAATCCTGGCAATCCAGTGTGACTGCAGACGTGCAGGATGTAATATCTATGTGTACGTTGACTCACTATTACTCATAATGTTTTTAATAAAAAAAAAATAATCGTTCTGAATTTACCTCAAGCAGCACATGGTCAATGCATTGCGCAACATCCACAACATAAGCAGAGTCTAACAATGTTTACAGCACATCAAGAAAACGTTTTAAAGGCAACAACAACAGCACTAAGTTCAACCAATTGAGGTGATCCCTGTGTCAAGTGTATTAATTCTTGCCATTGCTTCCCACCATACCAAGTGACCACTGCCTTTCCCAATTTCCCAGAACCATCTGTAAAGACCGTAGGGCCCTTGCACTGGGCTATCTGCTACCAGCAGCTTTTTAAGTATTTGTATGTCCAAGTAAGTTTGCAATAATTTATGACCGGCAAGATGATAGGATATTTGTCCCTTGAATCCTTCCAGAGCCAATTGAAATGGTAAACTGTTTGCCAAACACCAGCTTACATAAACATGTTCAATGGGAATTATCAAGTAATTGGGATCTTGGCCCGTCAGCTGAACACACCGTGTACATCCTTTGGTAATGATTTTTGATACTAGTTCAATCTGAGCACTTACTGTCTTCTGTGGCTGTACAGATAAAAATAACCACTCTAAGACACGCAGCGGATCTTGCCAGCACTCATTCCATTGGCCCAGCAATCCCATGGGATGGTAGTTAGCAATGACATTACATAAACTTATCAGAGTCCAACTCAGTCAGCCTCACAGGGGGCACCAATTGTTGCAGCACAAACAAACTAGTAGGCTACAACAAGGCTTTACCATTGGTCAGATTCTGCTGTCTGTGCTGCATCTCCTTCCTCTAGAGGCCAGATCACACTGCCCCTCCTCAGGGCTATTTAACCACTTAGCAGGAACGAGCTACAGCTGCACATCGTCCATGTCAACCAACCCACTGCCTTCAAGGCAAAGCCACAGCTGCATGTTATCAATGCCAATCAACCCACTGCCTTCATTCCTCTACAGGAACCCACCACAGGAGCACTTCATCTTCCCAATTTAGAAGCACTGGTAGCAATGCATGCCTGCTGAGAGTTGCAGTGTATGGTAACTGGGAATATAGTCCAGTCCTGGTGCATGTGTGTAAGCAGACAGCAACGTGCTGGGTAAGGGCTGCAGTGAGGATGAGATGTATGGCCCCTCTTTCTCCTCTAAGCCAGTCTGTTGGCTGGCGTCTGTTAGACTGCTCTGGATAAGGAATTTGCGTTAATACAGAAGAGAATAAAACTAAAAACCATAAGAGAACGAGCAGGAAGATAGCAAAAATAGTACCTTACTAAATTTCTCATGGTTTGCCATTCCGTTAAATAATGTTTATATTCTGTTTAATACAAAGACTAACATCCCCTGCCCTCTGCTTTGCCAAAGAAGATTGCCCAGGAGGATGTGGCTGCGATACCCAGGACTGTTCTGCTGATGAGCTTGTGATCAAGGTGGCAGATACACACAAAGTAAACAAGGTTTCAAGTCTGGTTTGGCCCTTGTTCATTATAGGCTGCTCCAGGGAGCAGAGGGATGTTCTGCCCACCTCTTTTCTCCCATAGACCAGTTACGCTGCAGGTCAATTCCCCACACACACACCAGCCCCAATCCCCATTGTTCTTTCTCAACCCTCTCTCTCTCTTCCTCTAGATTTCCTCTAGGCCCTACACCATCTGTCCAAGCACTCCTTTTTATACACTGTTGCATTCTATTCCTTCTCTCTGTGATCTATATTTAGTTGTTTTCCTGTTTATACATCCCTCCAGAGAGGGGTATTGTTGAATGTGACTTGTCAGGAAGAGAAACAATGTGGTTAGAGCACAAATCCTTTGAGAAGAGCAATTGGGATGAGAAGCCATACAGGATCGGGTAGGATAGAAAACTTTTTACTAAGACGAATCAGAAACAGAGATTTGAATATAAACCCTCTTAAGAGAAGCCTGATCAAGGCCAAAGAACACCTAAGCAGGGGAAGCCACAAAGGCAAGGAAACACATGAAAATGTTTGTCTTTTCTTAACACAGTTTTATCTTATGGGGGGGTGGGTGGGAAAGCAGAGTTTGGAATCCTTAAAACATCATAGAATCATTTAGGTTGGAAAAGACCTTTCAGATCATCAAGTCCAACTGTTTAACCCAGGACTACCAAGTCCACCACTAAACCATGTCCCGAACTGCCACATCTACTCATTTTTTTTTTAAATACCTCCATGGATGGTGATTCCACCACTTCCCTGGGCAGCCTGTTCCAATGCTTCACCAGCCTCTCAGTGAAGAAAGTTTTCCTGATATCCAAACTCAGCCTCCCCTGGTGCAACTTGAGGCTGTTTCTCTTGTCCTATTGCTAGTTATCTGGGAGAAGAGACTGATCCCCGCCTTGCTACAGCCTTCTTTCAGGTAGATGTAGAGAGCAGTAAGGTCTCCTCTGAGTATCCTCCTCTCCAGGCTAAACAACCCCAGTTCCCTCAGCTACTCCTCATAAGACTTGTGCTCCAGACCCTTCATCAGCTCCATTGCCCATCTCTGGACATGCTCCAGCACCTCTACTCCCTCCTGAAGTGAGGGGCTCAGAACTGAACACAAGTATTGGAGGCAATGCTTCACCAGTGCCCAGCACAGGGGGACGATCACTGCCCTGGTCCTGCTGGCCACACTGTTTTGGATAGGAGCCAGGATGCTGTTGGCCACCTTGGCCACCTTGACACACTGCTGGCTCATGCTCAGCTGGCTGTCAACCAGCACCCCCAAGCCCTTTCCCACCAGGCAGTTTCCAGCCGCTCTTCCCCAGCCTGTAGCGCTGTGTGGGGTTGGTGTGACCCAAGTGCAGGACCCGGCACTGAGCCTTGTTGAACCTCATACAATTGGTCTTGGCCCATCAGCCCAGCCTGTCCAGACCCCCCTGCAGAGCCTTCCTGCCCTCAGGCAGGTCAACACTCCCCCCAACTTGGTGTTGTCTGCAAACTTACTGAGGGTGCGCTTGACCCCTCATCCAGATCACTGATACAGACATTAAACAGAACTGGCCCCAGCACTGAGCCCTGAGGAACACCACTTGTGACCAGCCACCAGCTGGATGTGACTCCATTCACCACCATGCTTTGGGCTCAGCCATCCAGCCAGCTTTTAACCCAGGGCAGACCACACCCATCCAAGCCATGAGCAGCCAGTTTCTCCAGGAAAATGCTGTAGCAGATGGTGTCAAGGGCTTTACTAAGGTCCAGGTAGATGATATCCACAGCCTTTCCCTCATCCACTAGGAGGGTCATCTTGTTGTTGATGGAGATCAGGTTCACCAAGTAGGACCTGCCTTTCGTAAACCCATCCTGGATGGGCCTGATCCTCTGGCTGGCTTGCACGTGCCACCTGATGGCACTCACGATGATCTGCTCCAAAACCTTCCCCAGCACTGAGGTCAGGCTGGCAGTCCTGTAATTTCCTGCATCCCCCTCCCTGTCCTTCTTGTAGATGGGTGTCACCTTGGCTAACCTCCAGTCTGCTGGGACCTCTCCAGTTTGCCAGGACTGTTGATAAATAATAGATCGTGGCTTGGTGAGCTCCCCCACCAGCTCCCTCAGTACTCTTGGGTGGATCCCATCCAGCCCCATAGACTTATACATGTCTAAGTGGAGCAGCAGGTCACTAATCATTTCCTCCTGGACTCTGGGGGCTTCATTCTGCTCCTTCTCATCCCTGTCTTTCAGCTCACGGGGCTGCGTAACCCAGAGGGTAACTGGTCTTGCTATTAAAGACTGAGGCAAAGAAAGCATCAAGCACCTCAGCCTTTTCCTTATCCTTTGTGGCAATGTTCCCCCTCACATCCAATAAAGGCTGGAGATTATCCTTGGCCCTCCTTTTGTTTCTAATGTATTTGTAAAAATATTTTTTGTTATCTTTTAGGGCAGTGGCCAGCTTGAGTTCTAACTGGGCTTTCACCTCTCTAATCTGTGCCCTGCATAAACTCATGACATCCTTATAGTTCTCCAGAGCTGCTGGCCCCTTCTTCTAAAGGTGGTAAACTCTCCTTTTTTTCCCTGAGTTCTGGCCAAAGCTCTCTGTTCAGTCAAACCAGTCTTCGCCCTCACCAGCTTGTCTTTTGGCACATGGGGAAGGCCTGCTCCTGCACCTTTTAAGACTACATTCTTGAAGAATGTCCAGCCTTCCTGGACTTCTTAGCTCTTCAGAACTATCTCACAAGGGACTCTATAAACCAGGCTGTTCAACAGGCCAATGTTGGCCCTCTGCAAGTCCAACATAGCAGTTCTGCTGACTCCCCTCCTAACTTCTCTGAGAATTGAAAACTTTATCATCTCAAGATCTCTATGCCCAAGATATCCTCCAGACAGCATATCACCCACCAGTCCTTCCCTGCTTGTAAACAACAGATCCAGTGGGGCATCTCCCCCCTCAGTTAGCTCACTGACCAGCTGCGTCAGGAAGTTATCTGCCACACCTCCTAGACTGTTTCCTATCTGCTGTGTTGTATCTCCATCTGCTATCCAGGGGGTTGAAGTCCCCCATGAGAACAAGGGCTAGCAATCTTGAGACTTCTCTCAGTCGCTTGTAGAATGTTTCCGCTGCTTCTTCATCCTGGTTGGGTGGTCTATAACAGACTCCCACCAGGGTATCCACCTTGTTGGCTCTCCCCCTGATCCTTTACCCACAACCACTCAACCCTACTGTCACCATCATTCAGCTCTAGGCAGTCAAAACACTTCTTGACATACAGAGCTACCCCACTGTGTCTCTTTCCTTGTCTATCCCTTCTGAAGAGTTTGTAGCCACCCACTGCAGCACTCCAGTTATCTAAGTTATCCCACCATGTTTCCACGATGGTGACTGTGTCATAGTTTTCCTGCAGCACGATGGCTTCCAGCTCCTCCTGCTTGTTGCCCATGCTTCAGGCCCTGGCACAGATGCACTTCAGTCATGGTGTTGAGCCCACATACAATCCTGGCATGCTGCCTCCAGGCTTATCTCTAACAAGCTTGGTTTTATTCCCTTCCTGCTTTGAATCCAGATTAAAGCTCTCTCAATGAACCCTGCTAACTCCTGACCTAGGAACCTTTTCTCCCCTTCAGACAGGTGAACCCCACCTGGTGCCAGCAGGCCTGGTGCCATGTAAACTGACCCATGATCAAAAAACTTGAAATTTAGCCATTGACACAAGGCCTGGAACCAGGTATTGATCTGTGTGATCCTCCGATTGCATGCCCGATCCTTCCCCGCAGCTGGCAGGGAACTTCACGTTACCTTACCTTCCTCAGCTTATCCTCTCTAGCTGATGGCATTAATCTTGTCTTATGTCTTCCAAGGATAAGAACTTCAATATCTGTGTCTCTTTGCTCAAACTACCAGGAGCCCCTGAATGAATCCAGAGTGCATACATGATGAACGTTCTGGGAAAAGTACACTTAGAGACTACTGGGAAGTTCAGTGTTAGTTGGTCCAGAGACACATAAAGTCTCTTTAGTGTAGGAGTAGTAAGCTGGTTCTCTGGAAGTTGGCTGCAGCACAACTGACATCAGGACAGATGAGAATGCATGGGCCACCATGGTGGGACAGTAAAGAACAGCAAAATCCAGTGTCCATGCCACAGGGAGTGTCCATCTGGTCTGCGGGACACTTGCTCAGCAAATAAACCAAGTACTTCCCATCTTCAAGTTTCTTACAATAATAAGCAGCTTGTGAGCTGGGGGGCGGCGGAGGGGAAGGTAGGGTTTGGTTGTGAAATACAACACACATGCACTAATACTGAGGAAACTTGACAGCATGTGTATTCTCTGTAATAAGAGCTATTTATCATCATGAAATTGAGCCCTTCAGAACACAGAAATCTATGATTTGGATCAAAATAAATGTCTGGAATTCTGCTTTGGAATTTTACCTTTATAATCACACAAACAGTTTTGATTATCATACAGAATTGATAACTGATGGTTCTTTAACATTATGCTAGTAATTACATTGGGAGCTAAGGGGAAGCACTGAGTGCAAGACACTTGCTTCCCTGGTATCACTATGAAAGCAAAAGCTGGAGGACTTTGTGAAAGATCACAGATATTTGAACAACTCCAAAAAAGTGTGCAACTAGCGATTTTACATTTAATTTAGCCGGGTGAAAACCGGTGTACATCACTAGTAGATGGTGCACAGTGTGAATTAGAAAAACATCTGTGCAATGGTAATAATATCTCTCAGTATTTAGGACTTGAATATGAATGTGGATCTGCCCTCAATGACTAGCAGATGTTCCCTGGGCAAAGCAGGTCCACAGCCTTTGCTATGACACCAGAAGGGAGGACAAAGAGGAAGGCTACAAAGTGGAAATGAAAGCAACAGAAGAAACACGGGAGTGCCAAGGAAAGGACACTTGCAGCATGACATGATCTATTGAGCTTGTTTTCTTCTGTTAGTGGCCAGAATGGGTGTTTTTAAGATATTTAAACAAGGGGAGGGAAGTGGTTTTGTCTACAGGATGAGCTTCAACAGTGGAATAGAAGATGCATCTGAAGCAACTGGGGAAAAGATGATTTCATTAGCAGCACTTTTCAGGGGCAGGAAGAGGCTTTTGAAGACCAAAGGGGAGAAGCCTGTGTCTGTCGGTACAGGAGATGATCTAGAAAAACAGCTCAGTCATGAGAACAAAAGGGAAGGAAGATGGTCACAAATTGTTCAGTCATGCCCTGAAAAATCTCTTTAAGAGGACTGAAGATCCTTGAAAGGAGAAATAAATTTTAAAATAAGTTACACAATACCTTTTTTGGGGAGAGATTTCCATTAATTAAAAAAAAAAAGAAAAAGAACTTTCTAGTAATTTTCAGTCCAAAAGGACTGTCAGCAGCCAAAACCTGAGCTGCTAATCTGTTTGGTGTCCAGCAGAACTAAACAAACCTCTACTCTGAGTCAATAAGAGGTTGTGTATGGTATTATGAGATGAAATTCTAATCTTCTTAGTAGCATTTTCCATGGAAAAACTGCCATACTATTTGTATTTACACTATTACATGCATTATTTGTATAAATACTATATACATACACACACAAATATGGCTGTAATTACAACATATTCTTTTATAGTTGTATAAACAGAATCCTGTTCAGAAACTGTCCTAAAAAGGATTAAAAATGCCACTAGGCATTAAATGCTTATGTTCCCTTTACTGTGAACAACAGAACAGAATGTCTGACAAAAAGATGTGTATAATCTGGTTAGTGTAAAACATTTATTATATGTGCCCACATAAGTCCCCTTCTCTCCTGTATGAATTAATGTCTCACTTGTAATTCAAAGCAAAGTGTAAGGAGGCTGTACAAAACAGGTCAGTTTTAATTCCAGGTTGTGGGGCATAGGTATATGGCCAGGGCTTGGCTAAGAAGTTTATAGCAGCTCTGCAGTGTTACCGTGTAGAAATCTTACTTTGTTATTTACACATCCTGCAATCATCAGAAAATGTCAAAAATTTGTATATTGACCCACTTGACCATTCAGCATGCAAATATAAGACACCAAACTAAGTAATTTGATACTCTATAAATTTAATCCTATCCAACAGAATTTTGTAATAATTATTATAATGTATTATTTCAATGAGAGTGCAAGTGGGAAACGATATTTTTCCCAGACTTGTTTGCACCAAAGATTCCTGCCTGAGGACTCCTCATTGCTCACTCCAAAGGCTAGACAGTCTAAATACCCACTTTCATCCAGAGAAATTAATTATTCTTGTCAGCAAAGCCGATATCAACTAGCAAGACAGGGTATTTCAAGAAAACACCGATGCTTTATTATAATTCTGTAACAAGCATTTTAAAAATTTGTTATTGTACTATGATAATTATTCTGATGATCTCTTACTTTAGCAGCCTGCGCTTTCTATTAACATCTATAGGATTGTTAAAATAATTCTACCGATCAATCAATCAGTCATTTGATGTTAAGTTTCGCGAGTTTTTTCTCCATAAATTATAGTACAATGCCTTTTTTCTCCCTCAGTACACCATATGATAAGTAACTCCAAACAAACATCTTTAATATATTTCAACACAAAGATGATCACTGAATTTCAAAGAGAAAAACAGCCAGCATCATGCTATGTTGCCTGCCCCTTATATCAAAAGCATCTCAGCAACCTTGACAAAATACTGCTACTAGTCACTCCTGCTTCACCCATTAGATTAGAAGTAGAAATTGCTAAAACAAAAGAGCCATCTTATTTCATAGGATGGGAAAAGATATTACTAAAAGATTGCATTATTATGATAAATAATCTCATCACTGGGGTCTATAGCATTTCAAAGCCCAAATATTTATACAGGTAGACTGATCCACTTGGTTCCGCAGCAAATTCAAACACAGTCCTCAGAAAAAAATCCTAGCTTGCTTCCTGGCTTTGAAGTATAGAAACTGTTCTGTAAACAGTGCAGTGATGTATCCCAGGTTCTTACCAGGCTGCCCCCCTCTCCTGCCACTTTCCTCTGCTTGGCTCCTTCAGTGGCTAAGGAGTATGCTTCCACTCTTGTTCCCCTTGTTCCTTCATTTTGTGGTAGTAGGGGCGTCTCTTTCTCTAGCCCTGTATTTTCATGACTCTTACATGAACATTATGTCTTTAAGAACACTATTCATCTGTCTGTCTCTGTGAATTTGACAATGCTTTCAAAGCAAAGGCCAGAAAAGGGCAAGGGGATGTATTATGCCTCATTTCTTTAGACAACTAGGCTAAAAATGAATCCAAACCAACAATTCCCCTTTTGAATAATTTCCTGTGTTCACACACAGACAACCTCCTTCAGCTGACTGCGCTACAGGCATGCAGCACGCCGACAGATCACCCTTTCAGAAAAGCAAATGAGAAACAATGTAAGACCCTGACACTGGCCAGGGTGTAACTCCTTTACATGTCCAGTTTTATGCTAGCCCAGAAGTTGGTAATAATTTAAGATGGACTTAAATAGAGGGCAACATTTGTTCTGTGTAGTCCTTGCTGACAGCTTGAGGCCACCAACCAGGAGAGAGGCAGAAGCCAAAGAGGTTTACCTAGAGTAGGTCGGTAATGCATTCTGTTACATCTTGTGTTTTGGCAGGGAGGAAGGAATACTGCTGTATCAACAGCAACAACGCCAATCTGGTAATGTGTTAAGTGTCACAACAAAAGCAATACAAGTTTTCAAGTTTTCTTCTGATTCAGCTCTAATTACAATTCCGGGGAAGGGGGGCGGGGGGGCTGGGGGGGTTGGGAGGGCGGGGGGAGAAGAGCAATTTGCTTTGCTTTTCCTTTGAATTGCGTAGGTTTGCACTGGTTTAGACTTTATAGCATTGTAAATTTTAAACCTCTTAACTACTAGAGTAAGGTTCTTGAATAGAAAATCTTTTTATTATTAATGCAGGCTAGTTTGAAATTTGTCATGAAAACCCCAAGATGAACAACTACACAAGTTTACTCCTTCCAGCAAGTTGAAATGGATGATGACCGAGCAGAAACCACATTATGAAAGCAGATATCAGGCTTACGTGACTTCATGTACCTGAAATGAACCAAAACTGGCAGCTGATTTTCACTTTGAGGTTTTTTTTCCTTCAAAGTTCAAAAGAAAATCCAGAGGGTGAAAACACAGAAGCTGTCATGCAAAGTAAAATAGTAACATGGAAATCTTTGTTTCACTATTTTCCAAGATCTTGTAGATGCCATAGTAACTGTGCTTTAAAAACAAAGTACAGTGCTGTGAAAATGGTACTATATAGAGCTAAAATCCCAGACAGACGTTCACGCACAGTTGGAAGCAGAGTTGAGTCATAGGTATGAAACCCTCAACAATGCATTCGGGAGCCTGTGATGCAAGGGGACTCTCTAGGAGTTTTTTGCTGCTGCTCTCCCTGAAACGATCACAAGACATTTAAACTCTGGAAAGCCAGAATGCAGATCCATTTGAAGAGAAGTAGGTAAGGACTATGCTATAGGAGAGGGGGACATTTCTGAGATATGTAGTAAGTATTGTAGTTGGGATTTTCTTTGGAGCTATCTGACCATTGCCCAGCCTCGGAGCTGAGCGTCTCCTCTGAATCAGCACTTCCTCAAACAGAGCTTTGTTTTTACTGATGACTCCCAAGTTACCCCAGTAAACTGAGGGTAGGAAGTACCAAAACAGAAAAGAAAAAACATGTGGTTCCCATTGTCTGAGTCTAAAGCATAAATTAAAAAAAGCTGAATCAGATGAAGGATAGGTTGAGGGAGAAGGAAAAAGCAGAACTTGTTACCTTACAAGGGAAACATCTGAGAAGGCAAAGTGAGACTTTCAGTAGGCACCAGGAGCCAAGAGCCTTGTCTCAATGGCACAGTTTCCATCAGTGTGGAGCTCAGCATTTTTGCAGTCCAGCTGTGGGACTCTACACGCCAGTGCACAGCATGTTCAAATCCTCAACCTTTATTTACAAGAGGGAAGAAAAGCCTGAAGACAAGAATAAAGAACCAGATCCCAGGAAGGCAGAACAACTTCATTTCTTCTCCTCAGTAACTGGAAAATGGGGAGTTGATGTGCCTCCCTGAAGACATGATTCAAAATCCCAGACAGCAAGAGCTGTCTGATCACCAGAAAGATAAATGAGAGCGTGTGGACCATAGTGGTACTCCATGGAGAGAGCTCTATTCTTATTTCTGTCTCAGCCTCATGAATGTCATACCAGCAAACGGATTTAGAAAGCAAGGGGGAAAGGACAATCTTTCTCTTGACTGTGTTGTGTGTACGGTATGTTAAATGGTTTGTAAGTCCCCGCTTACCCAGGGATGGGTTATAACTGCCATGGTCATGCACGTGAAAAATAACAGGGAGGAGAAGACAAGCACAAAACAGTCAGGAAAAAAGCTAAACCAATCAATAACAGAACAAGTGGTCAAGAGGGGAAGCAAAGGACTGATCTATTTTTCCTAAACAAGAATCTTCGAAAAGCTCTGGTTTTGCAATGACCCAGAGTGCCTTCATTAGAGAAGATTACATTTTTAATCCACTCATTTGACATGCATTATGAGAAATATGGAAATATTAAATAAAAAACTTAAGACTTTCCTTACAACTCCAAGGAAAAACTTCTACACAGAGGAAGATGTCCAAGAACGACTCCTCCAAAAAATCACATGTATCTGCTTGTTATAGCACTTCTTTCAATATAAACATTACTCAAATGAATTTTAAGGCTTCTTTTATAAGCCTGTTACAGAAGGAGAAAATGCTTTTAAACCAAGCAGAAGAACAAGTTGGCACCATCACATAATTATCTTTTCCTAAGCAAACAATATGATTGTAAGTAACTTAGACCCTTTCATAGAGAAGTACCCATTTTCAAAAGTAAATTGTCTGTAAACTTTATCCTGATGTTTGGAGAGATTATTTTCAAAAAGACAATTGGGATAAAATTAGTAGCTTTTGGCAGATAATCACTATAGGCAGTGTGTGCTTTGGAAGCAACAGTCTTCAGAACCATTAATGGTATTTCTCCTAGTGTCCCATCCAGATTTTCCTATCTGGGAAAAATGAGAATTTTATTTGCTAGATTACAAAATCCCTGTTACTGAGGCTTTTAGAAATTAATTTCATACCATCAGGCAAAAAGATGTCATTTGATTTTTATGTTTTTTCAGGACATGGCCTTTCAGAGAAAAGTAAATACAGAGTGAATTTCTCTGCTGTGCAAGGAGGGATGTTATAGCATTGATGGCATTAACAGCTGTAGAACGGAAAAAAGAACATCTGGATGCTGCCATATTTGCACTGGTGGAACAGAGGGAAGTAGGTGAGTAAATATTATCTGTGCTTACTCTGCAGGCATAGTAAGTTCTCCTGCCCATCATCGTCACCAGCACTGCTGCTCAATATATTATGACCGGGCATTAACCTTTCCACAAAAATGTGGGGGAAAAAAAACAGGTGCATTGAAGTATGATTTTAGTAAGGATTCTTCCAATTCTGCAAAAGCAAAAAACCCTGAAATCACAGAGAAAGAAAGAAAATTCTCAGTTACAAATCATGGGAAACTGTGGTTTCTCTCTAGCTCTAGTAACACTGGTGATTTTTTTTCCCTCGTATCGGTTTGCAGTTAACAACTGCCTTTTCTTCAGACCTGAGCTAATGACCCCAAAATGCTCATCCTTATAACACAAAGGCTTGAGTTAGCCATCAAACTAAGGATGAAGTACATTAAAAGTTTTTGAAGGAGAAAGCAAAATGTCTCCTCACTCCCCCTCAGCTTAGTTTGACCCAACTTCTGCTTTATGTATTTTCTGCTTTACAATTGCTAAAACTTATCCATGAACAAAGAAGCTTTAACACTGAAAATGAAGCAGTTTTATTACCTCAGACTGGCAGGTGTCATAAACCCAGACAATTCTGCAATGCTGGAGAGACTGAGAGGGATAAGCTGATGCCTGCTTCAGTGGGGGCTTTCCTGCCTTTACACACAGGGCTTTTTCTGTGTGGATTCACACCACACACTTCTCAAGTAAACCTAAATACGTGGTCCACCTTTGGAAGGAGAAGTTGAAGAGAAGTTGACAGAATGCAGAAGTAAGAGCTGAGATTAACTACCACACTTTCCTTTCCTCCTTTTGTGCCTATTCACTGATTGCCACATAGAAGGGAGAAGGTAGCTCCCAAAGGTGTGCGAGTCTGGAAAACAAGGACAGATACATCGTCTTTTCCAGAAGGGCATCTATTCTTTCAAATTAAGGCACTGCAATGTGCTTGAAATCAGCCTTAAAATGCCAGCACTTTAAAATTCCTTTGTATTGCCATCACATGAAAACCATTCACATTTTGAAACTGTCTTGGTTTAGCTACCTTGTTAATACCAATTTAACAAAATATTAAGTTCATTTCATAAGAAAAATTAGTGATTTTACTTGCCAGGAAAAAGCTTCAAGCCTTTTCAATATAATGAAATGTTATTAAAAAACTTTTGAAGTATGCACTATTTAACACCTGCACACATTTAGTAATCAAAAATTCAAATTCAGTGGTTATAAATGGTTTTGAACTGTGTCATGGAAATAATCTAATATAAAGCCTTGATTTCAGATTATACTTCAGTAATAATTGCAGCACATAATCATACAGGAATAAAGTAGATATTGTGCAGACCAACAGCCAATACAGCAGGATTTAAGATATTTAGACAGATGACTTTAAAATGAATGCAATTACAACATTTGATTGCTGTCTCAGGCATTTTCTAGTCACAAGCAGAGGTTGTCTCATACAGGAAAGACTGGTATGGAGAGGTGCTGACGCAGAAATCAAAGGCAAAGATATCTGCCAGAGTCACAGCACTTGTCTACTAGTTGCCCTCAATGTGGAAGTCGAGAAGACAAAGTTGAACTGCAGTAGGATTTTCTTTATTACTTACTAGCAAAACAAAAAAAAATATTCTAAAAGAAAAACTCTTCCCCCTCTGACTAAATATGGTGGGTTGACCTTGGTGAGATGCCCCCAAGCTGCTCTACCACACCGTTCCTCAGCACGATGGAGGGGAGAAAATAAGATGGAAAAAACCCTCATGGTTCAAGATAAAGGCAGTTTAATAAAAGCAGAAGCAAAGGAAAACAAAAGATTTATTTGCTACTTCCCATCAGCCAGTGATGTCCAGCCACTTCCCGGGCTGCAGGGCTTCAGTACGTGCAGCGGTTGCTCCAGAAGACGAGCATCATGATAACAACCGCCCCCCTCGTCCTCTTTTCACTTTGCTTTTATTGCTGAGCAGAATCACGTGGTATGGACTATCCCTTTGGTCAGTTTGGCTCAGCTGTCCTGGCTGTGTCCCCTGCCAAGATCTTGCCCACCCCCAGCCTACTAGTGAGGGGGGAGCTGGTGGAGAGACAGCCTCGGTGCTGTGCGAGCGCTGCTCAGCCGTAGCCAAAACACTGGTGTTACCAACACCTTTCTGGCTACCAACACAAAGCACAGCACTGTGAGGGCTGCTGTGAGAAAATTAACTCCACCTCAGCCAGACCTAATACACCAAAGGACTAAACATCTGCCCAAGCCTTTTACTTATTTTTCAGGAAAATTGCTTATGTAAGCACACAATATGAAGGTTTTCTGTTGTACCATTTATCAGTGCTGGCCAGTTTACATATAAATTACATAGAACAGTTAGTCCTCTGTCCAAACAGGAGACCAAAATATTGACCTCTGGGATGGCCAGGCTTGATATATGCCAAGAACACACCCTATTGCTGTCTAGCTATGCATTAAATCCCTGTTATCTTACTGTTGTCAACATGAAATGATTCTCCTCTTCTAGGGAAGTTAGATTAGTCATCTATCTGTAACTTTGTATCAACGACTGTGCCCTTGAAGGAGAACTACAAGCCTGATAGGGGAACATCCTGCCCCAGCAGGTGCCAACAGCCAGCTAATTGCAACAAAGACAAGAAGTCAGCAGAATGGGACTGTAACTAGGGGGGAGGGAAAGGTGGCATGGGGAGATTGCAGCCACCAACTCAATTCAGGACTAAAAGATTCTCCTCCCCCAGCCCAGGACACGTGTAATAAATTAAAAATATGCTGTAACTTTAAATCAAAGTGAAAGATGTATAAACCAATAGAAAACTACAATTCATAACTAATTACCAATAGTATCTTTTAGGCAGAGCTTGGAAAATACATATTCTTGTTCTTCTGAAGTTGGGGCTTGCTTTGTGGAATACCCTAGACCCCAGCCTTGTGCAAATCTGTAATAAATACATACCTGAACTCTGTGTCAATTGGCTCTTGCACACTGTGTGAGCAATCCCACTTTTTTGGACAACACTATTTCTCCAAAGAGTTACCACCCCCAAAAAGGCTCAACCCTAAAGCATGTCCTACAACACACAGATCTTTCAAACCAGTAAGTTTGAGCTTTTAAAGACCTTTTTTAACCATTTTTCAATAGTTTTCACCACCAACTAGTTCATTCACTCTTTATGGCATACAGCAGCCTATGCCATACTGCTAGCTGAAGGAAATACTTGATTCCTTCCCTCCTAAGGACATGGTAAAGCTTTGAGTCTGGAACACATCTTTGTGTTAATTTGTCTATGGAGAAGTCTAAGGCTCAGTCTTGTAAATAATGAGATGACTCACAAATTCAGCATGGAGTTAAGTTGTCTGTAGTTTTGAAGGGCAAGCTCTAATATTCCTCTGGAACAGAAATGTCATTTTTTTTTAATTATGCTTAAATATTGTTTCATTATTTGTATTACAAGCAGCAGCCTGTATTAAATTCTGTAGTTTTAAAATTGAATTTCCATACAAACTTTAGAAAATGTCTAATCATACTAGTTCTCTCCTTATTGAGTCCTACAGAACTTCAAAAAAGAAATGTACAGCATAAAATCAGAGATCCTAAATGTATATACATGTGCATAAAATGTATTCCACATGTTTACATGAAATAAGAAAAAAAATACTATTTTCCTGCTTACCATCACTCTCAGCTCACCACTACTTTTTACCCATAATGTATAGCAGGAATTGACACCACTCAGCACTCAGATATCCCTAAAGAAGCCCCATATCGCAGCACTGAGCTAACATTATCCTGTTGGGCACCACAAACTTGTCTGGGGAGTGATGCTTCTGAGAACAAGCAGGACTGGGTATCTCCTGTTTACCTGTTAACAGTCCTGTTAACAACAGTCAAAGGTAAGTGTTATAGATAAAAACCTACACACTCAGTTGTCATGTCGTGTCCCGTCCCGTCCCCCTCTCCCAAAGCCTTCAGTTTATTTGTAATAACTCTTGAAGAGAACTGTTTACTGCCTTCTGCCTGTCACGCCCAGGTCCAAATTTGGCCCTGCAGGAAAGAGGCATGGCATAATTACTATCATTACTTACCACCTGAAAGCATGCTAGCAGACTCTATCTCCCCTTCTTGCCCACACACTGCTACATAATGCCTAATAATATCACTGCAATCTGAGAAGAAGGTTCTCCTCATTGGAAACACCGCTGGTTTGTCTTCTGCATTCTCAGTGGTTTGCACTTCTAGTATCCTTGAACTCCTGGCACTCAGAGGAGAGCTCTAGGCTCTCTCACATCCCACAGTAAAAGCAGCTCTGCGGAAACACTGATACTGGCAACAAATTTCAAAGGAGCGAGCAACATTTCACAGCTAAGGGATGGCTGCTCCTTCAAAGTCTTCCAAATCCGTGCTGTGGCTGCCCCATCACCATGCACGCACCCACTGAGGGAGCCTCCATCCCAAACTGCCTGGAAGGCACAAAAGGTCCAAGTGTGCAAATGGTAGCTGTGCTGCAAGGACC
This sequence comes from Falco naumanni, assembly GCF_017639655.2. Taxonomy (NCBI): domain Eukaryota; kingdom Metazoa; phylum Chordata; class Aves; order Falconiformes; family Falconidae; genus Falco; species Falco naumanni. Next base: position 38,875,849 of record NC_054059.1, on the reverse strand, counting down.
TTGAACAGATGTATCGCTTGCTTCCTTACACATAGTCAGGAAGCTTTTTTCAAGGTAGATTGAAAATAGCAAGGTAGCTATTTTCAAGGTAGATTCAATGATCCACTCTCATTCTTTTCCATTTCCTGAGACCGTTCTTCAGGAAGCAAAGCTGTGCCCTGTAAGAGCTGACGGCATCACAGAGAGAGAGAGAGTGTATGTCCTGAGTGCAGAACTCATTGCTGCTTCTCTTCCTTGCCAAATACTTTTACAAATCATTGCAAACCTGGGACAGTAGGTCCTGTTGAAGTGAGCAAAAGGAACTGACTAGCAAATATTTAGATGAAAAGTATTTCTACTTGAGTAACTGGCACATAAACCTAAGAAGTTTCTTTGTTCTAATTTCTGTCTGTCCTTTGAAATATTTTCAGTTACCTGTGAGGACACAAATACAAAAAGCACGCACAAAAGGAGTCCTCTCCTGAGACTAGCAGAAAAATGGATGAATCAGATGCTACCGATTATAAAAATAGGTGCAGGAGAGCTCAGTCCTCTGAGAACAGACTTTTTGTGCCACAGGGTCAGCCAGGCCATAACATTATGAGCTAAAAGCTAGAATAAAATTACATGTTTTCCACTTCCATAGAACCAAGTTACTCTACTGCTAGGCAGGGGCCTAGCTGCCCACAGTTCCCAATCAGTCCACCAGGTTCAGCTCTTTTCCTCCTGAACACCTGCTTACAGATGCTCCAGGCTCAGGGAAACAGGACATTACCTTGCCCACAGACACAATGGACAGGCATCAGCCTCCCCGTTTCACTCTTCATCATTTGTCTGTGATCATGACCAAACGTGTTCACCATACCACTGCATCATCGCCAGTCAAATAAGGTACACATGTGTGTGGCCCATCAGCTGATCAGAGAAGACCCATACCACAACTAAATGAAGACCTCGTCTGTTATGAGAGGATAGCAGGTCCCTGCGCTATGCCCAAACATGCGTGTACCCTGGGTATGTGACCAAAGTCTGTGTTTAACTGTGTGATGCGTGTCAGGATTGATCTAACATGAGAGCCCAGGATAGGCTGTCAGCTCTGGACTGGATGCCAAATACCATCAGATCAAGCCATCATGCAGGCATTTAGATCGTGGAAATGGAGCATAAAATAACAATTTGGATTGGTCTTTGACAGGGTAGGATTCTTTGAAATAAAAGTGATTTTTACAAGGGACCATTAGCATCCAAAGGAAAGGAAGGGCTTCTCCTTAGCAATGTTGCTGTGACTGGCACAAGGTCTTGCTCCTGAAAGTCCCTAACTTTCAGAAAGGAAGAAAGTAATTTTCCTACCCTACAGCAGAGACTGAGGAAAGGGGACCTAAAAAGCTTTCAAATGCATAAAATCTTGCTGCAAAGAAAAGGAAACAATCTCTTTGTCACAGTTACAACGGGCAGGACAAGATGACACAGGCTTAAATTGCCGTAAGAAAAGCTCTCAGACACCAAGGATAATGTTGTAAAATATACCTCCTGGGGAGGTTATGGGCATTTACTGTCGGAGGCCTTTAAGAAGAGGTTAGAAAAACATCTTTCTTTCGTGTGATAGTTTAGATGTAGTTGATGCTGCCTAGGCAGGAGGAGGGGAAGTCCAGATCAAGGTTTTTTTCAATCCCTCCCAGCCCTATTTTTCTATTATTTTTCTACGGACAAGCTCTCCCTACATCAACTTGCATAATTTTCCCTTTCTGTAGCTCAGCAGTTAATTTGAGGCTTGTGGGAAGGAGGACATTGCAGGCCTGAGGTGCAAGAGACTGTTTATTTGGTATAAAGGTAGAAGTATTTGGGGAGCTGGGGAGAGACTCCTGTATTATAAATGCGTACGTATGTGAATAACCTCTCTTAGCACCAAACCCAGTGTAAGTAGGTAGAATGGTATCAAAGGACTTGAATATTCATTAGATTTTCATTTTACAAATGGGGAATGAAGGACACAGAGGTCTGAACCATCTGCAATGACACAGCAAGTTATCAAAATGAGCCTGAAAATTCGATCCTGTGGCTCCTGAAGTGACCTGTCCTCCTCCTGCTCTCCATTCCCTGCCCTGCCCCCCTTCCCCCTTAGCAAGCCATGTAAGACTACAAGAGCTGCAGCATTTCCTCCCACAAGTCTTGCTGGCAGCTGGGGGAAGTCAGACTACAATAGTGTCGGTAACTTCTGCTGTAACAAGAACACACATCACAAAGATGATCATTACCAAGGGAAAAAAAAACACCTAAAGCTTCCTTAGGACTTGCACCTTGCAGAGCTGGTCTTGGGCTGTTAATCTCCATCTCTGTTCTTTAATTCGCCCCTTTCAGTCTAACCTTTGACAGAAAGAATATATTCTTCTACCCAACTATTATCTATAAAAATAAAAAAAAAGACAGAATGAAAGACACACTACTGCTAAAGAACAAAATTATTCTTTATACAAGTGCAGAAGAATTCACAAGCGTTTGCAAGTGAAGCATTGCTCCAGCTCACTGTGTAAAAGGAGCAGTCTAGCTCAGCATTTGCTGACCACTTTCCTAAGGCTGTTCTAATTAAAACCTAAAGGAAATCAAAATCAGAGCCTAAGAGTAGAACAAAAAATCTATCATCATAAAGTATAATAAAGCCAGTGCCAATCCTTCTGCACTATGCCTTACCAAACTGCATAGGCTTGCTTCCATATCCCACATGCCAATGCTGGAACCCAAAGAGGACCCATACATGAATCACCCACAGGAGGTCCTGCCTCTCCCAACTGACTATGCTGAGATGCACCAGGGTCCAAATTAATTTTGAATTAATTTGAAAGAACTCTGCTAGGCTCTAAAAGCCCCATATGTAGACCAAACAGAATTTGGATTCACCATTACCAGTGAGACAAAACAAGAATTAAAGAATAATGAATTAAGAATACATAAAGAATGCAAAAATCTGAAACATGTCCCAGAAGAATCAAAGGGTTTAATGTTTTAATTGGTCATTTTCTCAAAAAAAAACCCCAATATATGCTTCTGTGTCACTGGTATAAATATAATCAAATTCTTTGCATGCTTAAGTCTTTCCTAGCTTATTCAAATGGCGTATTTAACTTTTGATTTATAAATCAAGGGATATTGCTCACTGCCATAAGATGCATTCCACTGGGGCTCAAAGTCTTTAGTAGATCCACACTGTGCGTACTTTCTCCTGATGGTTTCACATTCATGTTCATCAACACTCAGCAAGAACCATAAACAAAGCCCTTCTCTTGGATGCACACATGCAGTTCCCATTGACTTTGCTGGATTTCAGCTGACTTCAGTAAGAACTCTGTGTGCATGCAGAAGGGCAAAACTTGGCTCTGCACATTTAATAAAATTACATCACTAGATACCTTATAAATGAAGGGCAATGCAGGCCATACTGAAAAATAATATAAACTGAAAACCTGAAAGTATAGCCAGATAAGTTCAAATTTCAGCCAAGTTTTCCCAGAATAATAAAAAGGGGACACATTTTGGGCAAGATGAAACAAAACTCCTGTTACATCTCATTTACCAGAGTGTGCTCGGCTCCCTTTAGCAGGACAAAGTGTGAAACCCAGATATTTACATAGGGCAATGAATGATCTTGTTGATACAGCAATGATATTGGCATATGAAATGATTAAGTAAAGGTCAAGATGCAAACTGTGACTTGCTAACTCATTTTCTGCATCTATACCCTGCTCTGTAATTTATGAAGCTCATTGCAATGAATTAAAAGTGAATACCACACTGGAAAAAGTAATTAATGATACGATCTTAATAACTAATATTATGTTATTTTGAATCTACTTTAATAGTGGTACTTTAAAGATCTCAAATGCTTGAATCAGGAGTATCTATCTTAAAACCCTTCGAATCCCACCCACCTGGTCAAAACAACACTACAACAAAGATCCTACACAAGCTAGGAACAACAGCCCCCTTCCAAATTTCAAGTAACATCTAGCAACACATAACTTGCCAGGTACATTAGCTAACACACACTAAGCAAAGCAATGCCATGTGCTTTCTCCAAATTTCTTTCCTCTATTTTAGACTTACTCATTCTATGATGTAATAACCTGTGCCTTTTACTGCCTCTTTAGAAATATCTACGTATGAGTACAAAGAATATTCTGACTTCTAAATAATTCAACGACCAACAGGCTTCCTTGCACTTGATGTTTGGCTGATAAGCGCTCATTAGCCTGCAATTACAAATTTATACACAGAAGTACTCAGGGATGGAAATCACAGAGGGGGCTTGATGTTCATGTTTGTTTTTTCCCCCTCTAAGCAAGAACATCTCTGATGATTTTCACACTTAAATAGCAGAACAGATTTTATGAATCATTTTTTCTTCTTCATTGGAACAACCCTTATTCCCTGCTGCATTATAATACTGAGTCACTTTGCATAAAGTTGGTCATGACTGCCAAGTCAAGGGGCACAGGAGGGAAACGGACAAAATGCTCTGAACTCACATGTGTGATGGGATACATATCAAGCTGCTTCTTGAAGCAAATTATTTAAAGACAGGGGGAAAAAATCATTACAAGACAAGATCAAGTAAGGGAAAACTATTTCATAGATATTGAAAACATCCAGTAAATCTAATACTGATGATCAAAGGAATCGTAAAGAAGGTTTTTGGGGGGTTTGTTGGTTTGTTTTTTTTAAATGAAGCAAGGGCCTGGCTTGCTCCAAATGCTGAATTGTACTGGTCATTCATGCTAGGTCAGCCAGTAAAACAATTAGTGTAGTGGAATCTTTTCCTCCCAAACTATGGCACTGTCAAATGAATAGTTACAAGATCTGGTGAGGCTTTGCTGTCTCAAACCCACCTCCCCTCAACATCCACACCCTGACACTGGCAGCCTACACAGACACTCATCTGCCTCAGAACTTCTTCATGTAACTCCAGGTCTACTTTGTGTTGGCTCCAGTGGAGCACGAGCTTAGTGAATTTACAGTGTGTTACAAGGAACATCTATTTCAGGTTGGCCTTTTTCAATTCTGGGTTCACAACAGGGAAAGGAAGGGTTCCCTGCTTGTCCCCTCAGTCCTAGAGAGGCAGGGCTGGTGCAAGGAGGGAGCTTTTGATTTATTAGGGGTTTTAAATGCATAGCATGACTATTGGATGAGTGAAATAAAATTAGGTACCTTACATGACCATTTTTTCAAGACAGCTGATTTTAAAGAGTTAAAGAAAAAAAACCACAGCAAAACATGCCAGCCAAACACTCTGCTTTTCTGCATGTCCTGTTTAAGCAATGACACATGAAGAACTTCACATTCAAACAATTACCTGGTACTTTAAATGGGACACTAAGAGAATAACACTTTAAAATGTATTCACACAGCATGAGACTAATCATCCTCCTGGGAATATCGGTGCAAATCAGAGTAACTCCTCCGAGGTCAATTGAAGTACACCAGCACAAAACAAATGTGAGGCAGAGGGGAATCAGGCCCCATCTACCTCTATTTTAATGCAGAGGTTGCAGATCATCTGCAATGATAAAGTGAACAACATAAATATAACTGACATCTATTCAATTGATCTCACATCCTGCCGACTATTCACAGCTCCAAATATAGGGCTGAAGAACAATGGTTCAAGGAAGGGAGGCAGAAATCCCGGTTCTAACTCATTCACACATTCCTGTCTGCTAATACCGCCGACTTGAACTGCCTTCATCTCCTCACACTGCTAAATCATCGTAGGCTTAATTTGACATTGTCCCTTAGCTCCTGAAGAACTTCTCCTTACAACAACAAAACACCAGGATGCATGGGAGAGAAGAGACATGCAAAAATCTGTGCAAGCATAAGAACCTATGGACAAACAAGCAAGCAAATCCCTAACATACCGTATAAATAAAAGGCACTAGCAAACTGATTAATTATTTGGAAATCTGGCACTGAGAAAGAATGGTATATGCACAAGGGAGGAAGACTATAATATGAAGCTATTGTAAAGTATGGTGCCATTTGTGCTAATTTAAGTGGATCCGTAATTATTTCCTGCAACTTCATGATGTCCTGAGCCAGCTTCCCTCTCCCCTGCCGGGCTGATAAAAGGATCCTTAGCAACACACTAAATACATTATGCAATGTATTGAATACTACCGAGAAAAAGCACTGAATTACACTGAAACAAAGAACATCAGGTGCGAATATCACCACCTCCAGGGAAAGATCACCTTTAACTATTTATCACGTCAGTAAACGCAGGATTCTCTTGTATTTCTGTCACCGGCACCTAATGGCATTTGCTACGTTTAACAAAGTTAAGGCGAATTTTACCTCAAATCTACTTAGGCTGGAGCTCTTTGACCGAGACTTCTTGCGGAGATAGACCGAGAAGAACCGACGCACTGTGAACTTCTTCATGTTCATGTCCATTGCCCTGTCCCAGCTGCGGCACGGAGCACGACAGAGCTGCGGCGCCGCCGGAGAAAGCTAGCGCATCCCGATTGCCCCCTATTTGTATCCACAGGCAGGAGATCCTCCAAACGTCTGCTTCTGTTCATCAAGCCGGGCACGGCTAGACCTGCCAGAGGTACGCTGCCGGAGCCATGGGAGCCCGCGGCCGGCTGCTGGCTCTTCAGAGCATAAAGGCTTTACGCTCCCTCTCGCTTCACACTGTTTACATTTCGGTGCTGCGAGCGGAACTCTCTCCCTGCTCCCTCTCTCCCTCGCCTTAGGTCCTACTACACCCAATCAGGCTCTGCTCGGCTGCATGCATAATCAGCTCCGGCAGATGACAGCTCCTGCGTCCCAGGCGTAGCAGGTTTGAGATAAATATTAGATGTGTCTATTGCTTTGCACTCCCTCTCCTCTCAGTCAGGCTCTTTCAATTTCCTGGTTTCTGAATCACATGGGGAATAGGCACATGCTGCACTTCTGTTTTTAGCTCGGAATTTCAACGCTGCTATAATTACTGAGGGCGATGGTGGTCAGAGCCGAGAAGAAATCAGCTCCTGCCTGAGAGTCTCTCCGGGGAGGAGGCTGAAAGACGCCATGACCCCACTGCTGGAGCAGATGGGTCTGAACCTCCTTTTATTCTGGGGAGTATGCAAAACAACATTGCCTCCCCCCCAAATCAAAAAGCTTCAAATTCTGTTCACAGATTACCCGCCTGCTTTACACTGAAGTACCTAACGCTGGCTGGCACAGCCCTGAAAATAGAAATCACAATCTAAATGGTTAAGTATTCCTATTCTTATTGCACTACAGCAGGGAGTTACAGCCCTACTAAGAAGTTAAACGTGTACATCTATTTGCAGGCTGTAATTTTGAGCTGCTCACTGTACTGCAAGCATGCAGACTTAGAGCTGTACCCCCACCTCCCCCAACATAATCACGTTTTTCAGCTTTTCTTCAAAAACTGATGCATCTCAGTGTGATCCAGAGACCAAAGAGCTTTCTCTGCCTGCCTGCACACAGCTCGGGGTCCTTGCCCTTGGCAGCCTTTCCTTTCTGACTACCAAGGAGCACCCAGACATGCCTTTCTCCCATAAACTCATATGGAAAGTGAGTGACTCTGGTGACTTATTATTGACTCAGATAAATAAGCCCAGGGAAAGCTGACACCACTACAGCCTGAGAAGAATCTCGGACGTTAAATGATAATACCACTCCAGTCAATTTGCTTTAAAAGAAAGAAATGTATTTTGCTTTAAGTGCATGTCTGGACTCTGCTGCAAACTACAGTGGGTGGTCATGCTTGTCACTGCCTGCTTTGTTCACAGCTCCTTTGCCCCTCTCTTCTGTCTAAAGCTTACCACAGTCCGTATGTACCTGGAAAGGCATTAAGAAGGAAAAAAAAAAAAAAAAAGAAAAAAGAGGGTTTTGGCATTTATGGTCAGATTGTGGTCAGATTCAGGAGGTCAGATTGGAAAGGCTACCATTAATGCTGGTCTGTACTACAGCCTCTGACTCCTCTGTGCCTGGACGACTGCTGTCTCCCCAGCCTAAGGTAACTGTAGCACAGTGGCAGTCTGTTTTATCCCTTTCTCTTCTCAGCATCTCCTTCTGATGGCTTCTCTAATTCTCTTGGCTGGCAACAAAAATACTTCTAGGGTTTCTTTCAGGGTGCTGCCCCAGTGTAAGCCATGTCAGGTGTAGGAGCCCTTTGCCACTACAGTTGTGTTGGTTCCTGGCTAAACAACCTGGAACAGGGGCAAGTGTCCCAGCAAAACTAAGCTACCTGTAGGTGCACCAAAGCCCTTTTCACCAGCAAAACAATAAACAGGTAAAGAAGCAATTTTGTTGGAATAACTCAAGGCCAAAATTATTTGCTGATGCAGCCTGTCTAGTTTCATGTCTCCTCACCACTCTGCATCAGCAAAATCCCAAGTGGCAGAAAGGCCCCAGGGACTCACCTGATTATCTGACCACCCTGCCCTGCCCTGCTACACCGCACAGCCACTGCTACTGCTCTCAGAGGGCTGCCCTGACACCGGTGAGGCCAGGCTTCCTGCTGGCAAAGGCTTTTGGCAGCCTCACACATTCCTACCTGTGTAAGCCACCTAAGCTTTCAATAGTGGTTGCTACTCTGACAGGTTCAGAGTAGTTCCCTTCCCATCACAGATACAACAAAATCCCACCTGGATGCCAACATCTTTATTAGTGCAGAGGAAATGGTAGTTTCCCAGCTTTGAATACACGCTGGGTGTATATCCCACTCTATGTAGTAACAAGCAGTATATGAATGCCTGTTACTATTTATACTTAAACATTTACCACAACCTTCCCATTCCATTATGCATGTAGCCCTTTCACATACAAAGACATGCCATCACCATTTAATGTACATGCTCTGTTAATAAACTTCCAAGATTACACAGGCTATGACTTAATACCCATCAGGTACACTTATTAGATTCCGAATTTTATTCTTTACAACAACAAAACCACCAAACAAACAACCAAAACAGTTACAATGTGTTGGTAATTTTTTGTGAACATCAGAGCAACAGCTAGCCTTCAATGCTAAAAGTTAGACTGTAACATGGACAGCATGTCCAGGCTAAGGGGTAAGTCTCTTACATCCCTGTCAAGACACAGGCATGGCAATAGGCATGATCTCCTTGCTTCCTTACACCCCATTCAGCCAGGTGATTAGGGACTAAATACAGAAAACACAACCAACCATCGGTGCCAAGACATTGCTCTTTGCCTTTTGGGCAGCAGAGCAACAGAGATATTGCAGAGTAATCTTCCAACTATAAAAAACAACCGAGTTGCAAAAAAGAACATTAAAAAGAGTAAAAATAGAGAAACGAAACAGAGTGCATCAGCATGTAAAACTAAAGCATACAGACAAATATCTGAAGAGCAAATTCCACTGCAGTTCCATGCACATGGTATGCTTCAAAACACAGCACTTAATTTTGCTTCAGAAAAGCAAATGAGAAGAGGCTTCAAAAACATTAACTCAAACTTTTAGTTAATCAGACAATACCCACTTTTCCCAGTGACTCTAATAAAAAGATGAAAGCTAAAAAATAAATTAGAACATTAATCATTACATTTATAAACATATAACTGTCAGATCAACCTACAATGCGAATAATTCATTGCACTTAGAAATTCATGGCTGTAAATTATTTATCGGCTCCCCTCTGAGAAATTTTAACTGATGAAGAACCTGATGTAAAAAGAATTCACCAAATGTCTTCATTTAAGACAAGAATAAACAACAAAACTGGTGGAGGGGGGCATATGATGCATTGTCATCAACCAGTAATATTCTATTCTGAATCTGTATTCTGAAATATACTTTTTAAAACTACAATCACATTTGCGGTAACACTAAATAAATAAATACAAGACCATGGCAGCTGCTCCTCCCAGTGAATTTAATACCCGAATAAAGTTTACTTCAGCTGGAAAAGGGCTTTAAAAAAAAAACAAAAAAAGCCCAAAACAAGAATTCAAGACAAACTCACCAACAGAAATAACTTGAAATCAGATATTACACATCCACGGTTTCAGCTTTTAAAAGATAAGTGGGAAATTCCCAATTAATATCCAACAAAAGCTAAACGTCCTTTCTGGACATGTACAAATGGACCACATCAACAGTAGTAACAGACTGGAGGACCCAGACTTAGGAAATTCACATGGGGCAGTGAAGCAGCCTCTACAGAACTCAAGTGAGAAGGATGCCAGTGGCCGATGCTGGATGAATCATCAATTTCTAAAGAAACACAATAGCTTGAGCTAATCATTTGCATGAAAGAACACACAAGTCCAAGATGTCTGCCAGAAACCACAGGCTGGATGACAAAGTTATTGAAAAAAATGTGGTATAACTATATTATACAACACATCAGACCTTATTTCCAATATTTTGCTGATTTTTTATGTGAATCAACAATTTATGAGCAAACCCAGAATGACTGCTACTTGAACAAATTTAGCAATAGCTGTAAAAGTAAAAACATGAGTCGATAGTATCTTCCTTACAAATGCAATCGGTATTACCTATCCTTCCTCAAGAAGTTAATCAGAAAACCAGAAAAAAATGCAGAGAGAAGTAAGAAAGCATCAGAGGCACAGACACCACAGAGAGAAAAATTAAGATTAGCAGAACGTGGCATGTAGAGAAAAGGGAAAACAAGACTCCCACAAGAGGGGCCCAAGAGACAACGCTACAGAAAAGGTGAATTAGACAGTGCCATTTATGCTGTCAATAAAGAAAATCAGAAGCAAGAACAGATGTTTCGAAAAGACACCAAATAGCAGAATAAGGAACAACACTTTCCCCCAGGTAAGTAAATGGTATATGACCCTTCGGTGATTGCCATTTCCTTGTCTTGAATGCTGGGCAAACTTCCACATGTTTTTTGTTTCTGCAATGTACAAGTGAGGTAGTTATTTTTCTTATTGATGACTCTTTTACAAAATATGACGGGCTTTGCCCAAATAAATGCCTGGACTTTGCTCTCACTAGACCAGTGTACCAATGTGTGTCCCAGCCTTTCCAGCTGTCGTACCTAGTTAAACACCTTGTCCAGTTTAGCATGCCACTTAGTTGACTGGAATTTTCTCTCTCTCAGAAAACAGGTACGCTACCCTACCAGCACTGTGGAATACAGGCAGTGACTTGCCACCTCAGATATTCTTCTCACCAGCAGTAATAAGTGATCAGCAATGTTGGCTGGATGAGCATATAAGGGAATAGGCAGGAAAGAAAGTGTTTGTTCTCCCTTCTCTCACGTCCTCCTGCTCCTATCTGCATATCACAAAGTTCAGTAATTTTCAACCTTTTCCATACATGAACCGCAAGAATTTTCCAGTGGAGGTGCAGGCCCCTTCAGCCATTTTGCAAACTAAAATCACTGCTTAGAAGGGAAAAGAAAGCAAAGTCATACGTCTTGTCTATCTGTTTCTGATGAACTGGCAGGATGGTCAAAGAACTCTTGGGCCACAGCCTTCTCTACTCCAGAGAGCAACGTATTTTGTAGGCCGTAACAGGCCTACAATACCTGTTTAATCTTGCACTTTTATAGTCTCAAGGCCTCGGGAGTCTGGACAAAGGTAGAATACCTCTTATACCCACATATGTCTAACTCCTTAATTGCTCAAAGCATTATCCGGCACACTGGCAATTACATGAAACGTGATTAGGATAAACACAAGTGCAGCAATCACAGGAGAGAATGACTCGCTTTGAAAAAGACCAGTATTGCTCAATATGGTGATATTCCAATTAGTGGATTCCATTCAACATCTTCAAATGTTCTTAAAACTGAGCATCAAAATAAGTTCTTGGTAGATTTGAAGCTGGTGTTTTGCAGGGATATAAGTAGCTTTAGATGGAAAATCTTTCATAGTTTTCCATTAGAGTACTTCAGCAGATGAGATTAAAAGAATTTACTTAGTGGCACTGAGAGGCCAAACCATCTCTGTATGTGTCGTGCTGGTGCAGAAGAGGTCTCTTTGCTGCAGTTGCCTAAAAATCCACTTCCTCAATCCCTCCTAAATGCCCACTAGTCACATGATGATAGAGTAGTGTTACTTTCAGAGATACCAAATGGGGAGCCCTGCAAGGACATACGGCTTGTTCTTATTTGTGCAGGGAGAACTGGGACCGCTGCAGAAACAATAGCTTCAGGACAAGATAACAAGATTTGATTGAGTTTTTGGCAGATGACAGATGTTTTAACTCTCAAAAGCATCTCGTGTTAGTTCTTGAACATCAGATTGGCAAGTGTCGCAACTGCTGCATTGACTGCTCCCATATGTGCTTTGCTACGCAGAGACTCACACAAATGTGCAACAGCATCACTGGCCACATACACGTCGGTTGGCTGTGGACTACTTCTAGGATGGAGGTCAGGCTGTCTACCAATCTGCATTGAAAACAGGCCAGGAAAAGCACCAGCTTCAATTTTCTTTTTTTCTTTTTAATGATGTTACTTCGAGTTTTACTTTCTTGGCTGATACTGTACACTGGTCTTGCTGGATTTTGGTGGCTTAGATAAGAGCATAAGGCAAAGAACCGAAAATCCCAACCTGCATTATATTACATAAGCTTCTACTCCAGCATGGTTGAAGGAGGTTGCTGAAGATACAATTCTGCTTTCTTGCCTTTGGATAAGTAGAAAATCTTGTCTGTTCTCCTATAATGGACTAGAGGTTTCTTAGAAAGAAGGATGCTACTTGGTAACTCAATAAAGAACATCTCATCACGTGAGTATTTATGAATATCCACTTTGAGTGAACATTATCCAATACAAAATTGGATGGAAGAATTTCATTACACGCAGCATGTTTACTGTTTATTCAGACCAGCCATGAACAATACTAAAAATGAATACATTCATTAGAAATCTGCTAATAGGCAAATTTACCTTGATAGGCTCTGAAACATATCATACACCTAACAGGAAAAACAGTATGTGGAACAGCTATTGAAACCCTCATTTTTACTTTTAATAATCATTGACAGAGCGAACTGACACTGCAGTAAGCAGAAAAGCCAGACCAATGTTTGCCATTGAAATCCTGTGAGAGAGACAAATGTAGAATGGAACTTGCAAACTTTTATTCAGGAAAGCATCAATTTTAGGTAAAATTTTCCCCTTCAATTAGCTAATAGAACTATACACCAAAGTACAGAAGTAAACTGCGTAGACAAAAAGCTTCATATTTAGTTGAGCTGAGTGATCTGAATTAATATCCTTCTTCTGTATCTGAGACTATTTTGTATGACCTTGGAGAACCTTAAACTCTCTGGCTATGTCTAGCTCCAGGGCATGTACAAAACGCAGTCACACACTGGATCCTCTATTAGAATGGGGGCACGGATTGCAGTTTTTATCGTCTTCTTTCCTACTGGCACCCCATGTCCCCAGCAAAGAAAATCCAGCTATTTTTAGTCTGTAAGGAGCTGGAGTGCAGTCCAGCAAGGTTCCTGATTTTGACAAGTGGGTGTGTAAACTCAAGATGGACCCTAAAGGTTTGCACCTGCGCTGCAGTTTAGTCATGCCTGTTTCAAACTGGGCTTGAGCACTCCGCCGCCGCATGAGAGCTCTTTCAGAGTAAACACACAGATTGTTAGCCAAAATTTCACTTTAAGCCTGGCAAATGTTTGTTGGTTTTGTTTACAGAAACAGATTAACTATGAGTAATGTTGAAAAAGATTAAACCAAAGGGACATGCAAATTTACTTTGGTAGGCATTACATCTAGCAGGGCAAATGACATACAGGATATTTTCAAATATATTACACACCTAACACTTGCTGAAAAACAGGCTTAAGGTTGTATGAACACCTACCCCATGTTAGATACCACAAAGGTGAGATTCATAAATAAAAATGTCAGTAGCCACTCTTGAAATCTTTAGCACTGGGTTCCTTCTTGTTGGACTTGTATTTCTTTTTGGACAAATGCTGAAGGACTGCTTTAAACTACTGTAATAACAGTACTTAGGTCCAGATTACAGGCACAGCTCTCCCTGCCTATTTTTGAAATAGAAGCTGAAGAAACAGGCAGAGGAAAAAAAAAAAAAGGTCTGAAGCGTTGTGATACACCCCCTCTTTATGTCTGTAATACAGCTACCATGGGAAGTGTGAAACAAAAATCATGCAAAATTGTTTTCACCTTCAATAAAGTTAGCTAGATTCCATCTGATATTTACCAAACCACATAATTCACTTAGAACAATATAGCCCAAGGCTCCATTTTATGGCCAACAAACTAAAACCAGTATTAAACTCATCTTCCATCTACTTTATGTAGTAAAGCTAAAGAAATTGGCATGAGGACTTCATAACACCAGAAAGTGAGAAGGATGTGGGAATAGTACTAGCAAAATTACTATGTTAGCATCTACTCTAAGATGTGTGACATCATGAAGCAATAAAACCTGAGTTTGAAAACATCCCCATGCCCTGGGCTGCACATGTATATCCTCACAGCAGCATTCAACTGTAGAAGTGTATGTGTAGGCAGCTCATTTGGGATCAGTGACCTCCACCCAACAGCTGACCAAAGACAGAGGGATGAACAGCGGGGCTCTGCATACCGCAAGGACTATGTGGCTTCAGAGCCAGGCATTGTTGTTCAGTGAAAGCACCATAGGTGAAAGCAAGAAAGATAAGCCATACAAATGTCTCTGTTTTAGGAGTGATCGCTGTTACGAAGCTGGAGTCTGCTATAATTTGCCTATTTTCAATATGCTAGATGACCTTTTCCTTATTTGAATTCAGCTACATAAAGTGTCACCTTCTCTTAACTCTAGTGCCACATCTCCCACCTAAGCCGCCAGGCAGCAGGAAGCACAGGATACACTTTCTGCATAACTGAGTCTGCCTACGTTGGAGGTGAGCCTTCCTGACTGATGCTTCAACAAATATCTGGAAGAAATTTCAACATCTTGTATATGTCTTCCTACTCATCCATCAAGTGTGTGAAATTAGTTACAAAGTCCAAATGTTTGATTAATCTAATGACAACCCAGTTGATAAAAAAGTGTCAACTCATCATACTAAGTCAATTAAAGTCTTTGACATCTTTCAGTGAATTTAGTATATCCTCTCAAATCCTGAAATAGCTCTATAATTCAACATGAGGTATAAACAGAAATAAGCAACACTGACTATGTATAACACAAACACATATGAAACAAGAATCTATTTCCCATATGTGCAATGCCAAATTGGCAGTTTGTTGTGTCTGTTTTTCATCAACTAGAGATTAAAATGTAGAATTAATTCTATCATAAAGTAAGCCATACTATTTAATAGAAAATTCAAATGCTTATTCATACACGTAGATATACTGATTAAAATCCTACAGAACTTCTGCTGTCCTCCTTAGTACACTATGGGGCACAACACACATTTGTGGCCAAGTGAAACTGTCTACCTAAATACAGCGATTGCTATTCAAACAAAATGAAATATGCTTCAACACACAACACAACTTCATTATTTCACCAGCACTTTGTTTTTGAATCAATGAAAAATCCTTTAGGAACCACCTCTGTCTGAAGTGTAAATTTAGGTTTATGTCACAAAGCAGCCATCTCAAGTTCATAAAGCACGCAGTGTATAGCGTGTGATTCACATGCTATACGTTCACTGAAATGTGACACTTTTGTCCTAGTACATTACTGGGATCTGGGTTTGTGTTCTGATACCTCCTTTGATGTCTGATATGCAATCTTATCACACAAAGTGATGTGGGACAGAACATCTACCCATTAGGAGACTGGCAAAGACTGAGATTGTTCTTTCACTTCAACTCCCAAAGGAGAAAGTTCCTTGGATACGAGGAACAAATAATACAATTACTACACAAACTTGTAAGAAGGTTCCCTCTCCCTCCATTACAGACAATAAAGACTTTTTACATCTTCCAGAGCACTTTTAAAGGGCAGCTTGCTATGGTTGGACTTCCAAGGAAACATACACAAGCAAGGCCATCAAGGAGCATTTCAAAAGGCACAGCAGAGCCTTGCTGCTGTACATCTTGGGGACTGGAAACTGCTTTATCACTGCAATTTTACTATATTCTTAACATGTACAGTATCTTTTCTCCCTTTCTTCACTCCTGAGTTCTCACCTCCTCTCTGACACCCTATTCCTCAGATCTTCTCTTCAGATGCATGATTCACGTCTTCTTACCTTCATTTCTCTTAAATCTTGAAAACTGAAATAGCAGTTTAAAAAAAAAAAAAAACACAACCAACCAAAACTTGAGCTTGAAGGGAAAAGGATTGCTTTCTGATAGTTGATTTTTAGGGACTATCTTATGGCACATCTCTAGAGTTCAGAAGGTCCAAAAACATGCAAGAAAAAATATGAGTGGGAAGGAATCAGAAAAGGACATTCAGGGGGCTATACCTGACGTGTAGCAACACAGGCTGGTAACAGAGAGAAATCCTTTTAGTAGCAGGACTGATTTTTGCAGTATTATTGGGTGTCTCCTAGCACACGTGACTTCAGAATCTCTTGGCTTCTGGAGTCACAGCAATACATATGAAATATCAGATTTCACTGAAAAGGAAAATACAACTTGTTGCCCTGGTCCTGTTAACCTGCTGCAAGATGGGTGCAGCTAGAAGAGATGCTGGAAAATGGGAAATGGAACAGAGTTCACGGGAAGGAGGAGTGGAGCTAATGCCACCTGCTTCTCACAGTGCTAGTGGTGGGTTTGGAGGCTGTGTGCAGGTTTGTTGCATTTTAGACAAAAGGATCTTGGATCATAAAAAGGATATTGTTAGTCCTGGAATAAGCCATCACTTGTGGCCTCACTCTGCCATCTCCAGGCCAGCATTTCCTTCTTGCTCCCTGTTGGCACAAGTATTCACACAGCCACAGGATGAACCAAACTGAAGAACTGGTCAAAGTTAAAACCGGGACAAAAAACACCCTGGAATATTAATTTTAAAGCAGTTCATCTCCCTGATCTGATTCACTCTACAAATATCCATGTCTACTCAGTATTTTCTCCTGTTGCGGGTACAGAAATGTGTGCTTGCAAGGTGGCTTTGCCTTCTCTATTGACAGGGATGAGTTATACCAACACAAATTGCCTGCTTCCCGGATATGAAAGGAGCATGCTGCTGCTGCCTGGCCCAGCAGAACTAGAATCACTGATTGGGCCATGTCAAACTACCTTTGAGATCATAGCAGAGATTAAGGTAATAGTTCTGGTACAGAAAGAGTATTTTAAAACATCCTAAAGTATTTTTCTGTATTATAAAACTAGCAGAAGTGAATTGGCTGAAAACATACAAAACCTAGAACCATCCATTGCCATTATATGGTTTCCAAAAAGTTGAATCTATAAAAGGTTCTCAAGTTGTTTAAAAGGAAAAAGATCCCAAAGGATGAAAAAGAGTAACCTATCACTGCACTGCAGAAATATACAGGATAACAGAATGGCCAGGATTGGAAGGGACCTCTGGAGATCATCCAGTCCAACCCCCTGCTAAAGCAGGTTCTCCTAGAGCAGGTTGCATAGAATCATGTCCAGGTGGGTTTTGAATGTCTCCAGAGAAGACTCCACAGCTTCTCTGGGCAGCCTGTTCCAGTGCTCTGTCACCCTCAAGGTAAACAAGTTCTTCCTCATATTCAGATGGAACTTCTTGTGTTTCAGTTTGTGCCCATTGCCCCTTGTCCTGAACCTTGGCACTACTGAAAAGGGCCTGGCCCCCTCCTCTTGACACTCACCCCTAAGATACTTGTACTTGTCCAGGTCATTGATGAATAAGTTGAACAAGAGATTTCAGGAACCTACACTGCTGTTTTACTGACTCAGAGGTGCCAAGTCCACCCACTGGGAAAGCCAAGAAGCCTACTGGAATTCACTGCGTTCCCCTTTAGTGCAGAAGTTCAGTCACTGGGAGCGTAGGGCAAAATTTACAGGGGCGTTAACTGGCATCACACTAACTGATTTTCTGAATAATATTTTCTGCCATTTGTCTGACCTAGTCTTCTGTGACTGCTAATGCTTTACCTGTCAGGCTATTCCATGTTCTGCTACATCTGTATAACTGCACACGCAAATGCACACATCTTACAAATCTTTGTATGTAACTAGCATTTACACTAGTACACTTAGAACTAGGTTAGATGCTACAGGTCTGAGACATCTGTGTGAATGCAAATGGCATGACCCGAGCTCTACAGTTTGGATGTTTGATGCACATTGCTCAGTGAATTTGAGAGCCATTATCAAATGTAACATGGATGTAACCACAGGCAGCCAATCCACATATAAATTGCGCAAACTCTTATAAACTTGGTTTAATGGCATCACAAAGTCATCGCGTAGTTAGTTAAGTTTCCAGTACTTGCTGCTCCCCTTGGGAGGCTGTCTAGAAACTCACTTTCCTATTCACTCTAGTGCTTGCCCTAGATGCACCACAGCCAACTTAAAATCACTTGCTCCTATGCCAGCACCTTTCTTTAAGTATTTCTTTTCCCTACTTATAAGTAGATTTTGTTTTTTAAAGGTAATCATATCTCCTCCCAGTCTTGATTTGGCTGTGCTAAATGTGAGTGGGCTCTTTTAACCTCCCCTCTCTCAACCATCTCCCCATGCTTGTGTCCCAATAGACAGCCCTGTCCTAGAGTTGTTCATGTCTGTATTAATCTTCCTTCAAGATGCCATGAACAGAAGAGGTTTTATCAGAGCCTCAGTAGTAACATTGATTAGAAGTTCTTCATCGCAAGAAGTATTTCAGGGTTTTCCTCAATTTATCTATGACTATTTCAGATTTGTGGTTCACTGTTGCCCTGCACTGGAACTGAGCAGGAGACAAAGCCAGTCTTCCTCAGTGGTGTAGTCTAACTGGCATTTCTATACCTGTTATGTACTCAGTGGAGAGAGACAGAAAGCTCTGAAATCCCCTCTTTGGATCCTTTGAGGTGCACAGGGTAAGAGGTATTATTTATCTTCTGGAATGCCTTTACATTGACTGCAAAAGGAGCCTAGGCCATTATCTTTTATTAGATGTCTAACTTTAGGGAGCTAGAGTGAGACAAATTCTTCCCTTCAGTACCTGATTTGGCTCGGTGATTTACTGATTTAATTCTATTTTTAATAGCACAGAAATGAGCATCAACCACTTTTCCTATGCAATGATGTGGTTCTCTGTATTGTTGGCACTTCCAAATTCTATGCTAGCAGCAAATTTCACCTTCTTTTTCTTAGCTTTTGTTTTGATGCTATTTATAAAAGTATTAAACCAGGACAGTCTCAAGATCACTCCTTTGGGACCTCTAACATCAATGCCTTTCTGATGCCAAAGAAGATGTTCCTCTGGGCAGCATATGTTTTCTTCCTTTTCTTTTCACAAAATTTATATTCTTTCAAGATGGGGGGGGGGGGGGGGGGGGGGGGAAGACAAAGGCTAAAGATTGCATGCCATACACAATAACATATTGTGTAAGTATAAATGTAAGCCATACACTGAAAAGTATTTAAACTCACACCCGAAATGTAAGTTTCTTTTTTTACAGCATCATTTTAAAAATCATTAAGATTTTGGTATTTTAACAGAATTTTTAACACATTTGGAGCTAGAAATACCACTATAACCAAAGCGTTGTTAATTATTTGCTATGTTAATGGCATACATCTAGCTTGTAATTGGACCTAAGGCTCCCTCTTTGCTTTTTGTGGGCTGGGAGGCGTTCTGCTGGACTTACGAAAACATTTTACAGCTCCAAAGCAGTGTTTCTTGCTATGAATTATTTCATACGCTGACCTGACTTGGGACCAAGGCTACTTTAAGGACACAGCGTGAACACGCATCTTCCATTTTTAATGTTCATTCAACAGGCAAAAATCTTAAGCAGTAGTTAGAAAATATGAGGTAGGAGAATGAGACCAACTTTTGAAAAATCAAGCACTTGTCAGCCTTTTTTGTCTATAGATCTTCCACACGCTTCTCTCTCCCAATTCCCTGTATCAGAGAGTTCCAAATTATAACCTACAATCTCAGACACATGGGAGATAAGAAGTAGTGGAGGACAAAGAAAAGTTTGTTATGCTGCCAATTCAGAAAGAATTAAGAAAAAGGAGGTTCTTTGATAATGCCATTCTTGTTCTGTGGAGCCACAGAGTCCCTCGCCCAAACTATACAGCCTTAAACCAATTTTATCTAGCCACGGATCCTCCAGAAAGGGGGTTAGAAGGGAAGGATTTCAAGGGACAGGTAGGAAATCAATTTAAGAGAGACATAAAGCAAAAAAGAAATGGGGGACTCTAGAATTCAGAAAACAAGCATTACAGCAGATAGGCCATCTCCCTTTTCCTCCTTCATCGCTCCCTCAGGACAGAAACCCGCTTTATAATCCTGTGCTGAAGTCATTAGTTAGTTGCATTACCACATCAGAGGAGCATTCTGACCTTTTCTGTACAACTGAATTCTTTTATCAGGTCTTGAATTTTACAGACCATTAAGAAATTGTGAGGGGCTGGGTTTTCTTATGTGGGTTTTTTCATGTTTTTCTGCCTCTTGGAATCATTAGTGGTCAAAATCCACATTGGTTGTATGCCCTAACAGTGCATTTCTTCCCTTGATAAATAAGCAATTCTCATTTAAAAGTATATAAACCTATTTATTTTATAAAGTAATTTAACTAGTTGTCTCTATTACTTCCATTTGGACATGTGCTTTTGACCAGATTGCTTGATACTTGTAGAAGTGAAGCAGCCCAAAATTTTCTTATCTCCAAGAATCTCAACATCAGAACCCAAACATACACTCCTGTGACTACTGGCAACAGCAGCATTGCTTTCTCCATGCAACTTCACTGTATCAAAACAGAAAAAGAAAAAAAAAAAAAAAAAAAAAAGGCAATTGCCCTGAACCAGAAATTGTTATTGCTAACCTTTATGCATTCATGATAAGCAATAAACTGTGGAAACACTACCTGCATTATTTAAAGTAGTCTTCAAGGATACATGGGATTTTTTATACTGCTTAAAGTTTCTTACAACTCAGTAAGTATCTTTCATCGACCAATAATTAATGTTTAAAAAAAAAAAAGATGACAAGACACAATTCACCTAGCCACTAACATGATAGCCACCGGACATGCTGGCATGTGTTCTTGAAACTTGCATGCATTCATGTCTATCCTGAGGAATAATACGGGATTACCTTTGTTTTGGTTGTACAACTTGAAAAGTTTTGAAATAAATTGCCCTTCCCTCAGTAATTTCTCAAGACAACAGGTGTTTATTGCTAACCTCTTCTGACAGCAAGCTCAGTGTGTTTCCTTGGATTAGATCTGAATTTAGTGTCCTTTAATGAGAATTTTCCTACAGTTATGTGATTGTACCAATGATACGGTAAGACAGTTTTCTGTGTTGTGATTTTGAAGACACTGTTGTTCACAATGCCAATCTCTTAACTAAATCCTGGCATGTCTCTAGGCATTGGCATTACTGTTTTCTAGACTTTTCTTATTTCCTCTGAGACTATGTTTTCAGATAATGTACATGGGCTATTAGGCACTTATACTACAGGGGCATTACTGTGTGATTTCTCCGTCCTTCTGCAACCCCTTCCCAAACATCCTACCTTTTCAATTGTTGGTGCACAGAGCAGATACAGTCACTGTGTCATTCTTGGACCCTGCTAACAGCATCCTAGTAGGGTAAAAGGCTGAATCACCTGTAACATATGTAATATATCCCTGCTAGGCCAAAGTAAATGTTAGTTCTTCTGCAACCGATTTTTAATCAGATCACTCACAGTTTCTCTGTTCCTATTGTTAAGCACATACCAGGCCTCCCATCAGAAAAAAATATATTTCTCAAACTGGTTAATGGGAGAATATGAGATTTATGGAATACTCCTACTTCAGTTTTCTTGTTTGCAAACATGCTTTGTTTGTTTGTTTCCTTTTAAATTACGGTACCACAAATTACCATATTGTTCTAACTACCTCCATCACCCAAAATACATTTTCTAAACTACTGGTATGTAGTCTTTCAAATCTCAGTGATGTAACTTCTGCTAATCATATTGCCCCCATTTTCCAGTGAAAACCAGACCAGCCCCATCTTCACTGTACTCTCAGCCTGACTTATCTTCTGTAGCCACGGGACGGTACCAGCAAACAATAATCCCTTTGAGAGACATAAGAAGGAAAAAGGAAGAAAAAGTATCTGAAAAAGTCACATGTCCTTGGAAAGAAAAAGGAACACTTGTGAACTATAGCATAGAGATTTCGTAAATACAGGTTGGAAGATAAAAGAGCAACCAGCTGATGCTGGCAGCTACCAAATGGGTCACACTGGGTAATGCAGCTGCCCTAAGCCTTCAATGACCAAAGGGTTATTACCTAACCAGGTAATATGACCTTTATGCTTACTGGGAAATGCATTCCTCACAAATGCTTCCATAAGTATCCTTTCCACTGTATTATTTCTAAATCAGGAGGCGCACAATACATAATTTTCATATACATTAAACGCTGACTGTTGAATTCACATCCAGCTGGGTTTGAATTCTTCAGACGCTCTGACAAAGTTGGTGGCTGAAGCTAGTGTGCACTGACTACGTAGACAACTTGTTATTAGCAGGTCAAATTATCCTTTACAATTTCTAGGTGTGGAAAATACATATATATTTTTCTTTTCACCCTCAGTTATTATCAGGCTCAGTAACTTGTCTTTTGGGGAGATTATGAAGCCACGTTGAATGTCTTCCAGTCATTGGCATGTTGCAAATCTTTGCTCTCTATTTAAGATGACTTGGTCTTATTGCCTTTACTTGCCTCTCAAATCTAGCACATTTTCTGATGATATCTTGACTAACAACAATGTCTCTAAAGCTCATACAAGCAGACTGCACACAAACTCCATGTCAGCTCTGATTTCCAGATATTTCAGGGAATCTGCATATCCTTCTTGGGGAGTCTGGAGGCAAACTCCATACCCTTATTCTCCAATGGCAACATTGCTTTTTGGAGTTCTTTGGCAGGCAAAATCCACAAACAGCTTTTCCAGAATATTAAAAATAACTGAGATAATGAAAAGCTAATAGTTTCTAGCTTAAAGGGTTGCAAAGAATAGCCTGTCATCGTTCAAACAGCCCTGTAATAGAGTACCTTGTTAATTAGAGATGATTCACAGATGACTTGCAATAGATTCTGGTAGTTCTGAATAGCAATGATATTTTCATATTAAGCTCTTCTCTACTCAGGAGTAATGAAGCTTTAACTTTAATTAAAAGAACACTGCTTTTTTAAGCCTATAGGTCCAAGCAACACCAAAGCACAAAAAGTTAACATGTCTTTTCCTAATTTTCCATCTTTTCAGTTCTGCACTTTATGGTTTCGCTTTCATAAGAGTCCCTACCAGAGGACATCTAAGCACCTGAATAGCCTCTATTGAATGGAAAGCAGTTATTATTGCCACTTTAAACGGAGAAACAGGCAATGAGGTGGGGAACTGTTTGCTCAAGACCTCTCAGCAAGTCTGTGATAAAGTTAAGAACAGAACCGAGTCCATCTTAAATACAGAATCATCCCCTTACCACTCCATGCCTCATCACATAACACTTTCTGCTTCACTTGATGGGCACCCAATGCTTTAGTTCATGATAATTACAGTGGTCCAGTTTGACATCATAACACCCTATTGCTACTGATAGAGGGATTCCCATGCTCTGTCACCTTTTCTCTTCCTTTCCCTTAACACATCCTCTTGCCTTTTGCCAGGGGACCTGCAGTGGATTGGTCCGAGGAGCAGAGGAGGAACCCTACACACACACATTTTCTGTTGGTTTAGCTCCTGAACTGCTCCCCCTTCCCAAGGGTTTGGATGAGCTCCAGTACCTGAGCAAAGGTTGATGGTTGGAGCATACAAGAACAGGTTACCTGGTCTGCACCCTTCTGAGATATCCAGCCATGAGGTGGGATTAGCTGTAATGCCAAACAGGACCTTACGTGGTATGGTAAGTTGACCTTACCTGGCACTGAGTCTCCACACCTAGAGTCCTCTCTGAGAAGGAGTTTAGAAAGGAGGATGGTCGTTTCTGAACCTCATGACTCAATGGGAGGGTCTCCCTGGCAGGTTTGTCTGACCCTGTCCTCTGTTCAGTAAATAATCATGTACCTTGCCACTGAATCTTGTTAAACCACTGTCACATTTACCATTGAACTTTGTTAACTGACTGCTTTATCAGTAAAGTACATTGTTGTTTCTCTCGTATGAGAGAAGTGCATGATTCCACCCACGACAATACCCTGAGCTGCCTTTAGCTTTATGTCTTTCACAGGGCCAGGTCCCTTCTTTAAAATGAATTGAGAATAATTCCTCTGATCATTGATGAGGATATAGTGGTTTTTTTAGAGTTCTCAAAGGTCTATCCCAAGTTTTCCATGGGCAAGACAAGGCAGCTTGCACAGCCAGCAGCGTGCAGGGCAGCCACACGGCTAATGCCATTTGCTGTCAGCAAGCCCATGGCTCTGATGATCCCAGTGCAGACCTACAGCAACAAGGCTGGGGTTACCACACTTCTGTCTAGGATTCCCCATGGCAAATATGTACACACGCCTGTGTACAGTGTGTCCACTGGACCTCACATCACTTGTGCAATGTGTTGTGGGTATGCTGTGCTTACACAGGATGGAGATCCAGAGCAAGGCTTGAGCACGCACACACAGACTAGGACCAACAGTAAGCTCTTTTATCCATTCTGACTTTACCTCTGAGCCTGAGAAGCTTCAAAACATTTCTGAACTCCAGAGTTGCCAAGCTTTGAAACACAACATGATGTTAATTACTGCATTCAAAAGTTATTAATTTACTGATTGATACAGGCAATGACACGATGCCTCCTCCCCTCTTTTTGAAAGGAGGGAATGAAGGACAACCTGCACCCAACAATGACATTGCACTTTCCAAAAGCTCACCACAATATTCCCTAAGATTTCTTGCCATCAATATAGATTTGCAGGATCCAATATTGTGAATTATTAGGAAAACAGTAATACTGTAATTGATAAAAAAACCTAAGCTAGAGACCCCCAAACCAAATTTCTCAGTCTCTGCATCCATTAGATGGAGTATGAAAAAAAAAAAAAAAACCAAAAAAACCCAAAACCCAACAAAAACACTTGCAGGTTTACACCTCCAATTAAATTAAGCAGAGAGAAAAAAGAATACATATAACACAAATGCAAATATTTAGCCTTTTTACTTCTCATTTAGGACCCATGGCAAGTATATGCAAGCATGTTTCCATTCAATTCAATAGAGGGTAATATACAAAAAAGTATTTTGGTCAGGAAGGGATTACTCATCTGAAAAAGCTACCTGCATCATTCATTGTTCTCAGGATCAAGACCCTTTTCACAGTCAGTCTTTAGAGAAGCCACGTGTTCTCTACATAAGCATTAAGTGCATATTAGGTGCTTGAATAATACAAAAATAAGAGTCCAAAAATCAATAATTGCTGCATCAATTTGAGGAACTAAAACATTTTGTAAAATATAGAAACATCTAATCAAAGACAATGTGGAAAAACACAGAAAAAGAAATTAGAACCTTTCATTATTTGAAATATAGGAAAACAGTAACAGATCATTAATTAATTACATGCTCCAACAATTTTCATTTCATGTAGCTGGTTTCATTGTATATCTAATAACACGATGTTAAATATAACAGTGTGAACTTACCTTTTTTACACTCACGAGAACAGCTGTTGATTATGCTTTCAAATGCTTTTTTTCCCTGTTCATTGATCTGAGTTTTACCAGATTCCAAATTAAAGAAAATCTTTCTTTAACTTAAGTTTACAGCCAACTGACTATAATTCAGGAGCGTCCGAGATAATGAAAGCATGCTTGTTTGAATGTAAGCTGTATTCACCTTTCAGGCACACCCAATACGCACCTGATGCTCAATAAACAGCAAAATCATCACTGTATTTTTCATTTATCAAGGAACGGGGTTTTTATACTTTCAATGGAAAACTTTCCTTTTTCAGGGAAAAGTTCAAATGGCCAAACACACACACACACACCCTTCAAACTCCACAAATCACTGTCTTTATGCACCGTCCTTTAAAAAGCATTTTTTCCAACAGATGCTTCCATAAGTAATTTTTTAATATAAAATGAAACTGAAAATTCAGCTTCATTACAAACCTTCCTCCAAAAGCACTGTTTGTTTTAGAAGCCATAAGCTTGCATGCTAGAAAATAAGTAGCAATTAAGTGCCCTCACATTATAAGTCTATAAAAATCTTGAGTAGAGATGAAGTTACAAAATGTTATTTTTTTCTTCCCAAATCTCTTTATGTGACAAAAAAAAGAATAAAGAACAACTCTACCATAAAAGGCTCATTATACATAAATACTTCTATTGTCCGATATGGTAATTAGGATTTTCTATATCACTACTTCTGTCAGCTCACACAGGTTTGTCAGGGGATGCTGAAAAGACTCTAATATAAATTCCTGAAAGAATGATTTTTTTGCAGGACTTCTATTTTTCGTGTCTTTTTAGCATATTACCACTTCCTCATATAGCACATAGATGCACCTGGCCCTCACCTTATCTGAGAAGATGCAATGTCCCTCTAGGTTTCATGCCAGCCTCATGCCATCCCAGCGTACCGCTCGTGACAGTTCCCAGGGAACTTTCTTAAACAATCCAGGCCATAAAGTTTGAGCATTCAGAAAGGTTTAGGTTTGAAAAACGTCAAAAGGGGTTTGCCTTGGCTTTTTTTAAGTTATACATAGTATCTCTCACATCTGGAGAATGAGATGGAATGTTAACACAATTTTAAAGCTTATTTTGATCAGCATTTTGTTGAAAATTCCTTTTTGAGACATCCTATCCTACTTGTATCCATATCATCAGTTCCATAATCTTTCTGAGGTCCAGACAGGATGCTGCTCACGTACTTTGTAATGAGTCTTCCCACAGCAATCATAAAAAAACCAGACAACATGACACACATCTACAACAACTCATTACTTTTTGTGCTTCTAAGCACAATTTTTTGCAACCCATCAGCATCCTCCTTTCCCTGTGCATAACTGTGCTTTTCTAAAGGAAAAGCTGGATTTCAGTGGGGCCTTCACTCCCTATCATGTGAAAGACTTCACTGATATTATCCCCACGGAAGTCTCTATTTTGTTGTAAACCATCCATGATACTAGCCTCCTCCTCTAGCAGGAATTTCTGCCCAGTGATATAGCTATGGCAGATGCTGAGTGCGTGCAGCCACATGTGGTCCAACAACAGCTGAATGTGTAAAATAAATATGCCTACATTAAACAAGGAAGGAATCAATCAGAATCCAGACTAAAGTAAGGTTACTTCTTAATTTCAGCCCAGATGACTGGTAAGTACATAATTAAAGGAAGAGTCACTCATTAAAATGTTTGTGCTTTTGGTGTTTTGGTTTTGTTTTTAAACACCTGGTCTGAAAAACTTAATTAGACCAGCATACAGGTGCCACACTTGCTATTTGGGTGATACCGTTAAGTATTACCATAATGTCAACAATTTTTCAAAGATAAATTCCTAAGTATTGCTGCTTCATTTTTCACTAATTGGTGCTATAAAGAAATCAGAACACTACTGAAATCTGTGAGGCTGAATGAATCATAAGCATGCAGCAGCAGAATCAGCTCTATATCCTGTGCTCCCAGCGCGCTGCCAGCCAGGCAGGGTTATGCTGAGCAGATAACTTTGTGAACAGTCCATCTGAAATCAAAGTCAGCTAGTCCAGCTGTTCACTGAGCATGAATCAGCATGCCAGTAAGGGGAGCAGGGGAGCAGTGACATACTCATTTTTGTTCTGAAGGATCAACACATTTATGCTAATTCAGTGTTATTGTCACTAGGTGGAAAGCCATGCACAATTCGCCTCTTTCCCCTGCAACTTTGAAATGTCTGCTGCATCCGGAATTTGAGTTAAAGCAATGTAACTTCTGTTCTAGGTTTTCATTGTTCTCAAATTAAGACTTTCAATTAAAGTAATGCTCTAATTCTGTGCCAACAGCAGGGTCCTCTAAAAATTCCCTCTGCTGGAACAACAATTCCTATTTGGAGTATTTTTGCCTCTCCCCTATAAACCTGAGAAGTTTGACATCTGTTAATCACTGGACTTAACTTTGACAAATAACCATGGGGGAAGGTATTAACACATTCCCAGCTCAGAAAACAAGGCATAAGCTTGCAGGGGCAGAAGAGGCATGGAGTGCAGGGTAAGTTACACTTGTGTTCAGAAGCAAAAGAGTCCTTCTGGAAGCCAATGCAGCCAGCCAGTCTCTGCAAAGGCTTCACCTTCCTTGCAATTTTAAGTATTTCCATGACAAAAAAATAATCAAAACAGAGCACAGAAAGCAGATACCATAAGGTTTTCCTCCATGATTTATGTACTACTCATGAACAGTATAATTATAAGCAATTCAGCCATCCTCGAATATTTATCAGTCTCATTTTATTAGACTGTTAATCCCAACAAGGATTAACACCCACTCAGTAGGTCAAACTGGTTTCTCAGTGTCACAGCTTTCAGGAGGTACCCAGCAGCTCAGTCACTGGGACTTGCTGACAGAGAAACATTCAGGAGAGCAGATTTAATATTAGCCACCTATAAGGACTGCGGGTTTTTTAATTTACATTACTGATTTTATTCTCCTGTTTTGTTTCAGGCATCTTGGAGAGGGAACAGGAGAACGGTGAAGAGTAAGGATTGCAGAGAGAGGAAGAATTAACAGGACAAGTATGTGACTCAGGGTTATTAAATTTGTGCCACTGATTTCTGCTCCAGAATGAAACTGCAGATTCTAATTTTCATTTTAAAAAAAGATGAAAACCAAAATTTAAAAAAGAGTGAGGGGTATGAACATGTTTACAGAGAAAGTCAGAATATAATACATTATCCTACCCTTTTTTTGAAGCAAAACCTGAGAAGTATCTTTCTTATCATACTCCTTACTATTGTTCCTGGAATAATTTCCTAGTAAGGAAAACAAATGTAAATTTTGTTCCTACAGAATGACATAAATCACCTTGTAACACTTATGTAAAAGAGCAAAATGTTCCACATAAATCTTTGTGGGACTGAATCCTGTAATGCTGTAATTTATTTCTAATTCCCTAAAACAGTATGCAGATGACATAGCAGAATTATACACACGTCATCCACAATGACAACCAATGGCATTCAGAATCAAAACAGGGTTAGTACTCAGTCCTCTATCATCAGAACTCACAGATTTATGTGCTTCCCTACTTGCAGATTTAGGACATGATCCTGAATTGCACTTATTCCCATTGCACCTCAGTTTTCATGAAGAAATTCGCGTGTAAAGGCAATGAGCTGTGTGATGTTCAGGGAAGTTGGTCTGTAAGTGCCTTCATAAACTCACTTTTCACATCTATCACAGAATGCTTTTTAGCACCTCTGGAGTTTAGCCCCTTCCCTAATCAAAGCTGCATTACGAGTGTGGTTATTCTTCAAGGAAGGGTAATAGATGACATCACGTACAGCTGAGCAAATTCACAGTCCCAGCTGAAGTCCCTCCTCATTACAATAACATAGGACAAAACATCATTAGTTATTTGAGTCATTATCATCTAACTACAACCTACCTTGTCCTGCCCTGTCAGCAGAAAGAGTCCTAAAAGTACAGTTCGCACCAGCTTGTACCTCCTCCTCCTCCATACCACCAGAAGGAAGGAAAGGGGCCACAATACACATAGATGTAGCCCCAGCATCTACAGAGACAAAGGCGTTTCTTTTTCTGCTTGATGCCTGGAAATGAAAACTGACCCATTTATAACATTTGGTCAGTTTTACTGCTACATTATTAATTCCCACAGCTGTTGCAGAACATTTGGTCCTATGTTGGGCCAAGAAAGATTGAACTGTTTAGCTGCCATCTGTGCCTTTGAAAATGCAGAAAGTTTTGTATGCAGGCGTATGGGCACACACTGTTTTGAAATGCAACAATTGGTTAATATCAACAGCAAGGGGTTACAATTTTGAAAGAACATTTGTCTTTGAAAATGTTCTTACTTTTAATATCTTCCCTAATTATTCAGAAGTCTAATGGAGGATCCTCTGAGGAGCGTGAGAGACTGCATAATGTGCTTCTCATCATATCAAAGAAAAGGGAAGTATAAAAAAAGTGCCACAGAGCCAAAACCTAAGTTATTGATTAATTGCAGATATTTAAAAGAGTAGAGAGATGTGTGGGTACTATGGATCAATAAATTCAAATCTAAAGCAGGCACAGCATAAAGGCTGCATTTTGATTTTGAACACAATGGTTTTGAGATATCCCCTATGTAGATGATGAATACTGGTAAAGACTGATAGGATCCTTAAAACACTACGATTGTTTTATACAGTCATTCAATGTATGTTTAAATATCTGTATATATGAATTCTTTATGATTTTACTAGCTGACCCTCACCCTTTTTTTTAAATCCCAGATGACAGAGACATTCTGACCTTGAAAAGATTATGTGAAATGAAATTGCCACCACTGAATGAGATTTGTCACTCTGGGCTATGTTCTACATTTTGGTCAGCATCTATCAAAGTTAAAGTGACATAAAATGAGTATAACTTATTTTGCATATCACTAGGTTTTATTCATAGTACTATGACATCATCATTGTTTCATAGCAATGAAAACCCTTAAACCAAGAAAATAATGTAATACAGTTGTACTATAATTTCTGTAGGGAGTGCATGATCATTTACTCTTATTTTCATCTGAAATAATGTATTAGTCACAAATGGCATTAATATGAGCTGTTACTGATGCACTTTGCCTTCGAACAGGCTCACAGGCAAAACCAAACCAAAGAGAAAAAGAATACTTTAGCTGTGTGACAATTAGACTGAGATCAGACTTCCCAGAAACACTGAGTTTTGGGCTAAGGCAAAGCACAGAAAGCTTTGGCCCCGCCCAGAGCCTTTGGCACAAGGTCAGCAGCGACTGGAAAAGAAGAGTTTAGTGGAACTATGTCTGTTTTTGACTCTGTGCACACTCACCTATCTTGTTGAGCTGCAGATGAAGAGATGTAAAGGCCAGACCCCACCAGGGGTGCCAAGGCGTTGGAAGTTCCTCCTGTGCTTTTAAACCCTGCTCACAGCTTCCCAGGCTCCTGACAGACCCCCCCAGCCTCTGCTTCCTGGTCCCATTTTCTGTGACACTAAACTCCATCGAATCGTGCCGAAGCAGACAGAGCACATGAAACGGAGAAAAAAGGCTCAGATCACACTTCTGCCATTACCATGACATATATGCATCACCTTGACCTCAAAGAGCATGCTGCCCAGGCTAGTCACTCCTCTGAAGGGCTATGACGGCAGGGAGCAGCAAATACACAGAGCAATGGGAAAGCATCACAATGGCTATGTGCCCTGCGGAGCACTGGGTCCCACACAAGCTCCGTTCCCAGCTGTCAGCTCCAGGCAGGAGGATCTGCCTGTCCTTACCCTGAAAATACCACCGCGTGCTGCAATTTGGTACCAGTATAAAGCCAAAGCAAAATTTAATCTGAGTCGATTTCCTCCCACAGATTAATCTTCTCTGATAGCAGGAAATAAATTGCTGGTACTCCAGATATATTTTGTTACTTGGACCCTTGTCATTTAATGACTGAATCAGAGGTGACATGACTGGGAGAACCAGCAGCTCATTAACATCCATCAACATGTGATATACAATATGCTAACTTCAAATCTGTCATTTGTAGCTCAACTCAGTCATGCTCCTTTACTACTAGTCAGCTAATGAAAATTACAGCGTTTTGGATGCTTTGACAGAGAAAGAAACGAAACAGTGTATTGAATTGGCAGTGGCAGCAACACAGAGCCACTGACTGACGAGGAGGAGGGAGGAGATTGGGCTGCCCCATACAGTCATGACGGTTAGAGGTGAAAATAAGTTGTCCAAATGCCAGCATTGGTTGGAAGCCCTTATGGCCTCATGAGGATGACAGCAGTGACTCTCCATGCAAACCAGGAGGTAGGACCTGAAACTGCAGAAACTGCTTCAGTTTGCTTGTTGTCACCTTTTCTCTTTAATGCAACTTAAGAGAATAATGCCTTCCTAAGCTTAAGACATAAAATTTTCTACTGAAAAGAAACTGTTATTCCAGAATTTGGCTGGGTCAGGGGGTATATATGACCTAATAACTTGTACAAGAAATCAGACAGCCAAAGTCCATACAGCACCTACTACGTACCTGGCAGAACTTCAGGAATATTTTACAGGACAGAGCAGAGATGTTTGGCTCCTTGGGACTCCATGGCCTCACTCAAGATAAAACTAGCTACGGCGTGTAACGGTGCCAGGGAATTGGAGCTTTTGACATTACTTATTTTGGGTCATTTCTTCCCGCTGCATGGGATTCAGCTTGCCCAACAAACCCAGCCCAGCCCCCGCGCTGGCCAGCTGACCTTCCATTTGAAAGGAAACAATCCCTATGCAAAATCTTACACCCTGGTATAACAAAAAGAGCATGGCTGGACAGTGGCTGTAAATATTTACACTGAAAAAATTTCCAATGAAAGCTACCTTCTTTTATTGACATTTCTAGTAACATTTATATGTTACTAGAAATATTTTCAATCTGTATGAAGCAGTTCAAGGGCCAAAGGCTACAAAACAGAGTAGACTGCAACATGTAACCAGAACCTATACTAAAACACAGTACATACTACACTAGAATGTAACACGCAGCCAAGACATACAAAAAAAAATCTTTTTAGGTAGTCAAAATAGAAAAAGCATGATGTTAGCAGACAGCATCTGACATCTTTAAATTTCGTTCTGAGCTCCTATTCACAGCAAGAGGAAATTCTAGGACAAGCCACAATTTGACAGTTTTAGGTCTGTCCACTCCTTATTGTTTGTAATACAATGAAAATAACAGCTTAAACCAAAACTTGCCTCAAGGACTCTGATCTCTTCTTCAAATGAGTCAAAGAGTGAAGGAAATAACTCCAAATTCCTATTAAATACATACTGAAAAAGCATTTTAAAATCATCCATCTGGAGAGCTTCAAGTGACTTCCATATTGTGCATTATGGCATGAAGGGATTTCTCCATGTATTGACTTTCTCTGACAGGGAGTCAAATTAAAAATTATAAAACATCAGCCTAGAGGGCTTATGTTGTGAACAACGTTGTGCATTGCAGTCAAGATGAAAATTTGCTGCTTAGGAAGTGGAAGAATAATTTTCTATCTGGGTCATGTAGCAGTTCACAGCAATTGCCCTATCCATAGCTACCCGCAGACGACTGCACAGTGTGCATTAGAACAAGCGCTAATGGAAGCGGCCGACCCGGCTGAGCGTAACAGGAGCTGACTGATCCAATGCATTGCAATTAACTGGCAGAGTCCCAGAACAGTTTATGGAGCTCTAAGTAAATATACAAAGTTGTGGCTCGACACCTTACACAAAAGAAAAAGTGGTGATTGCATTACGAATACAGACCTCTCCCTTTACCAGCTACCTTATTCATGAAACTGTAAATGAAGATAGTCACTAATACAGCACATGCACTACTAGATATGCGTTATTTATGAAAGTAGTAGTATTTAGAGTAGAATTAAGACTTACCTTTTAAAACGTGGTTCCAGAGAGGTGACTTTGACAAGAGCACTTAAAATTTTTGCTACTGAACAATGACTGTTTTTTCAGACTGAGAAAGATTAAATGAAATATTTTCTGAAACTTGCTTTACAGTTTTAAACAGTGCAAAATGGGTCTCACATAGCTAGCGTCTAGATGTACGCTGGTATGAAACGTGCATACATTTCGCTATCATTCCTCTAACCCTGATGTATGTGCACAAAATCAATTTATAAATTCACTTTGCAGATTAAGTACATTTCAGACAATTCTTCCTAGGTTTATTTGGAAAACTGAGTATCAAGAATTTATAGTCTAAATTGACATATGAGAAGAAGAGTCATAATTTTCAGAACTAAATACTAATATGTAAAGAAAAGGCAGGTTGCAAAGACACTCAAGATCCCATTCTCCAGTTGACTAAGGTTTACAAAGGTGGGGGGAAGGAAATTGTGACAATTTTCAGGAGAAAATAGTTTTCTTAAAAAGAAACAAAGATTGCACAAAATATTCCACCCCCAACCAGCAAACCGTTGAGTCCCTCTACCTCATCAAAACATGTATCTTCCTGCCGGAATATTTGCTATTCAGTAATGCATCTTTCCACCAAAAAATATTTCAAATAGGTAACTAGTTTCTATAACTAATTCCAATAATTAAAGCTTCTACTATTCATTTAAGTACAGAAGATGTCAACTAGGAAATTATGGAACTGAAAACAAATCAATGTCCTAGATCAACACACGACTTTACAATTACGGACAAGCAGCATTCATTCCATGTAGAATTTTGCTTAAGTAAATAGGCATTTGTGGCTACCAGCTTTATTCCAATAGGAATGTTCCAGGTTTTGTTTCTGAGCAAGGAAGGAAACCTCAGCAAATGGAAATCCACATACTGCAAATCCCAACTTGTTGGATTGTCCTACCCTTAAGATAACACAGAAGGAAACAGAGGTCCC
This sequence comes from Falco naumanni, assembly GCF_017639655.2. Taxonomy (NCBI): domain Eukaryota; kingdom Metazoa; phylum Chordata; class Aves; order Falconiformes; family Falconidae; genus Falco; species Falco naumanni. The sequence continues at coordinate 38,841,251 of NC_054059.1, read as the reverse complement.
CCTTATTCTCTGGCATATGCTTCTTATAGGCTAGGTCAATACAAAGTAGAGAGCAGCTCATGGTGGCTGTTGCTATTCTTCTCCAGCACAGATGACCAGGAAAAAGGACCAGGACTAACCGAAACTGAGTAGATGGCTTGAAACATTTTCCATACCTTTCACAGAAGGAAGAAACTTTTCTGGGAGCTTATCTACAGTGTGCAAAAGAAAACAAGACAGTTTCAACTGAGGTCAAGATTACAACCCCCTTGACTACTTCCGAAGGTGCAAACTGCCTTTTCACAGAGCTAAAATGATAATTTTCTAATCTACGACCTGGCACACATCTGTTGAGTGGAACATCTGAGAAAGTAAGTACAGGCTTTCTCATCTTCTGAGGCTGCAGCCTCCCCTAGCAGACCCTGCGCAACCCTCCTCCTCGCACCTGGGGAAAAGCAACAAGAATACACACGATGGAAGTCTCCAGGTCATCAAGATGCAATCTCTAGACCAGCTAGATACAGCAAGGCCGCAGCCAAACTCACATACACCACATCTGGTGGCATTTAAGAAAGCTGGACGGGCACCCTAGGAAGGCGGCTGGAGGTAGAAGATGCCCACGTATGTACAAGAACATTTGAATAGGGGAAGGTGGATACTGTTTTCTTGTTGGCTTTCTAAAATCATTAAGACAACTTCTCTTTATAACCAGTCTGCAAAAAAGCCCAAGCAAAAAGCCCAGGGTGCTTCGTTGAGCAGTCTCCTTTCCCTAATCATTCTGAAACTACATTTCTGAACGAAGACAGAAGCTGAGCGGTCTCTGCCAGTTTGTCTTTCCAAGTCGCTGCTGTCTTCTGCTCATCTTAATTACCTGCTTCAAGCACAGGGCTTAGGTCAGGTGAACCTGTGATGTCACCAGGAATCAGGTGACAGCTGATGTAATTAGGTGAACCCAATCGCCACAGGAGGAACAGGGATCTGGGTCACAGTCTTGGTGGATTAATGAGTATGTATCCCCGCAAGGTCATTTGCCAGAAACTGAATCTCAGCAGCCTGTTGCAATTTTACTGCTGCCCTGCTTTGTGCTGAAGCAGGGAAGCAAAAACATGCAATGCTGAGTGTAACTGGATAACTCGATTTGCTGATACATTTTAATATTTATGCTGTTTAATTGACTTCTTGGAAAATTAAACTTATATTCAAATCCCATTTGGTAGATTAAGACAGAAACCTAATGTATCTCTAAAGATTTTCTTAGGACATGGCACGATGCCTTTAAAACACAGCATTCTTCTAAGCATGTATGCATTATGATGTTTCCTTATGCCACTGGTGGGATAACATGCCAGTTCAGTTTATGTTTTAACATTTTAGAAATAAAATAGCAAAATTTTTACATTTATACTTCAGTTTTTGCTGCTATCAACACTCTTCACCTCCTTTACTTTCTCAGGTTAGAAAAGCAAATGGCTTGACTAGTAACATAAATAATTTTTCAATTTTCTATATGTAGACTGCATTGCTCTACAACGGGAACTATGTGTCCTGGGAAAAGATATCCTGAAAACTACTGGGGAGCCAAGGCTGCCATCACTGCTAGGGGCATAAGACACCAAGACACAGAGTGCTGTGATCTGTAGAGATGCAGCAGGAGAAGGTGAATCATAGAGGTGCATGAGGGAAGACCCAGACATAACAGACTGAAAAGCATCCACAAAAGGGAGACAAAAGCTAAGTGTTTTCAGGCCACATTTCAGAACCAGATTGGCAAGAGAGGCACAGAGATGGTGGCCCGGCTAAGCAGATGGTATCTCCCAGCACAGCCTGTGCGGAGAGCCTTCCATCTGCTAGCACGTTCAAAATAGACTAAGATAGGAATTACAGGGCTTTTATTATAAACAACATTTTTAATACTCGATGAAAAATATTTATTTGATTCCATGTTAACATTAATGAACTCAGGCTACATAGCCCCAGAAATACTCAGGAGGGACTGAAAGGATTAGCAGGAGCAGCAGATTGCTTCCTTTGGTGTGCAAAGTCACAGCTATCGCACAAGCTGCAGAAGGAATTTCAGCTGCTAACAAGACAAAATCATTCTGTTGCTGCTGTTTTGTTTAAAAGAAATAGACACACATTTGCATATTTACCAGATATCTAGCCAATATACATTTTTACATAGTTGTGGAGGTTTGGGTGGGTTGTTTGTGGGTTTTTTTTTTAATAAGAGAGGTTTCTGCACTTAGAATTATAGCACAGATAGCTGGCTCTTTAGATAGTAACTCCTGATACTCGGAAGCAAAATGGCTAATGAAGTTTTACACAGGGATGGTGCCACAGCCATAACTAGCACAGTTTATGACATAGGTTCATCATGGGATCTCTGTAGTGCATTTTTTTCCTTCAACTGCAATTGTTATTCTATGCTTATGTTAACAAAATTGTCTAAACAATATCCAGGGCCCAATAAACTGTACTATTGAGTTCATGTACGGTACTATTTAGTTCAATACTTCTATTGCAACATTGTTATGATGCGTGGCGACACAGTAAGATCATGCAATCTAAGGCAGGCTGGATCATCATCTCTTGGACCACAGCTCTAAGTGTTACTGGAAACACAGCTGACAGGCACTGGGCAACACCTGAGGAGAAGAGCACGTGTCATCCATCCTCTCCCAAGACCCCATCTCTAACAGAAACACGAGCTGTTGCTGCTGTGGGTTAAAATCTCGGGGACATGCCATGAACTTTCCTCTTTTCTGGACATCCTCTGGCTGTTGTTACCCAGCACAAGCCCACAGCACCCAAGGCACCGCAGCCATCCTCCCTCCAGGCTTGCTGCTGCTCTGAAGCCCCAGGGAAATGTGCAGGGCAGCAAGTCCTTGCACACACCTTCCCTCCACCCACCTGCTACTCCAGGAGCAAAGGGTAGCACACAGAAGCAAATGAGATGAAAACAGTTTTGGTTTACTTTTCTATTTCTCTAGAGAACTAAGAAATAGCTAAAAGATTAAATTTAAATGTAAAAAAGCAAGGAGAAGCTAATTGGGCTGCTAATAAGGGGATAGGGAGGATCATGCATATCAGAATTAAAGGCAATATGATAAAATTAACAGGGAATATTTAGGCTGCATATCAGATTAAATTTTTCAACATTACAACTTCAGAAAAATCTTGTAAAATTATGTTAATGACATGGGTTTGGGATATTTTACATCAATTACACCTGCTTGGATCATCAAAATGCTTTTCTGGGTGGGACAGCACCAGAAAGTGGAACAGTTGCTGGAAAGCCATTAAGCAGCACTAGCCATTTCTTAAACCACCTGCTTTACACTAACGCTGTTTACAAAATAATATGTTCAGGGACTCTTTAAATTTGCATCTCAGAGTGAATGCAATATTCATGGACTGCAGTATTTGTTCACAGCTATTCCTGTCGTTAATTCTGTCATTCTGCTATCTCCAGTATTCAGGAATGGCAAAACTCAAATCAGAATTAAAAAAAGGTGTTGGGAAACTCATCCATATGTATACAATGGTTTGAAAATTGAAGGCTTTTTGTAAAACCTAGAAATATTTTTTAGAGTACTTAAGCTCATGAGTACATTAAGTCACAGCTCAGAAGAAGAGTTCACATTTTCCCTTGCAAAACATTTTTCCTGCACTGCTTTAGAGTCTGCAAGACAACACATGGAAGCAGATGGAACACCTACTATGCAGGGGAAACAGAACATTTTTTAAAAAAGATGCTCAATGTTGAGAAAAAGCCACCTGAGGAAGAGCCCTGAAACAGCAGCGGTCCTCACTGATGCCTAGATGTCTCCTCAAACAAGAACAGCAGAGAACTATTTTAACAATAACCCTGGAGACAGTTCAGGATTTCCATTAAGCACCTGAAAGCACAGGCATCTAAATAATTTTCAGCACCAGATAACATTACCCTAAATGTGGGCTGCAGAGCACCTTTAACCACAGCTAATTCTACTGGAACGTGGATTATCCCCTGTAGAGTAGTAGTCAGCAAAAAAGGAGAAATGGGAGGCCAAGGGGCAGAGAGAATAAGGTCTATGGTACCCTAAGGCTCGTGAAATCTCTTTTTACAAATCCTCAAACAAGCTCCCTTTCTTCACACAAGAGGAAAACTATCTCCAAGGGGGGAAAAATGTGAGTACAGTGACCTAAAACATTTCTGCACTTTACTGGTCTTGTTAGCACCAAATGGCAATGTCTCAGTTGTGGATTAATAACTACAATGGAGGGAAATGAATACTTCACTCCCAGAGAAAAGGAAAAGAACCAGCATCAATTCTGTTCTACAGAACAGACAGCAATTGCCATAAAATGTTAATATTCACAAAGTGGTATCATCCAGATTTGTATACTTGCTCCCATTTTAAGAAAACAGAAAGAGTTTGGTACCTCAGACTGTGAGTATCAGTGGCGTATAGCTATCAAAGCTGACGACTGACTGCGCTAGGACTATTTGTCTCCCTGTGAAGGCTGAGCTCTGCTTAACACCCCATCCAGCATATATGCTACTTTTTTGCCTTCAGATTCTCTACAGGCTGACTACATGGTATCACAGGTAAACAAAAACGAAGAAGGGCAGTAGAAATCATTAGGAACTATGAAAAATGTTCTAGTGAACAACAGGTGTGCATCAGTTACATATGATAAAGTTTCTGTGAGGTATTATCAAACACGGAAACACAGTACAAAGCTTGCTGAAGTAACGGTGGTGTTCTCTCGCTGCATGACCAGTTAAGATTGGAAGCTGTTTTCTGATGTAAATTGTTCTAACAGATGGTTTGTTTCAGGAGCCTAGTGATAAAATTGTACAGATGTCCTAACACTCACGCAACTTTGAATGCGTTAGGTTGGGCAATTCCTTCTTCACAGAAAACTATAGCAAGAACTCTAACTTTGGACTAAGGCACTTCTATTTCAAACAAGTTTATAGACAATGTATGAATTCTCCTGAAATTTAACCACAGATGTTTAATTGTTTTTGCATAACAAATCAATGGTTAAAAGATTAAGTCATAGCTAAACAAAAGGAAAGTGTTTTAAAATTGGGCAAAATCTTCCCAGCTGCTTTATTCTTTTGCTTAGCCTCAGGGGACACATCTGAAAGAGTGAACCAGCAAGGATACATGGCAGCCAACACGTTCCTTGAGTCACACATCCTTGCTTATACTAGGTCACAATGAATGCCTCAAGGCAGTGAATGTGAACTACCAGCAAGTCATGTAAAACGTGCCCAGAAGGTACCATCCATCATTCATTTCATATAAATTAACCTGCCAAAAGGCATGTGCATTACTCTTTTGTTCTATATAGTCAACAGTTCCTAAGGGGAACCAACGCTAACAAAGCTTGGTGGCAGACTGAGCAGTTCCAGTACAACATTCAGCAAAAAAGCTGTGGTTAAGGGTCAGTGCTGATACGCTTGGGGCTTCCAGAGAACAGCCTGAGGAACACTAGCACAAGATCCTAAAGCTTGGAAGTCATATTAACAGTGACTTATAAGGCAGCTCATCAATGAAATTATCACAAATAACCTATGTACCTATCAGACACTGGATGCTCCTCATACGGCTTCTATGCTCCTTGCTCTAAATAATGAAATAAGTCTCTACAGGCTACAGGGACTCAGGTGTCAACATTTCCTTCTCAGCATCGTATTTTGTAGCAATGGTGGCCTTGTTACTACCACTGCATAGTATTTTAAGGGAACGTGAACTATTCAAAAGTGAATATTGACCCATTTTACCTAGACTTCAAAGGGCATCATTGCACCTATTTTTAAAAAGGGTAGAAAGGAGGACCCTGGGAACTACCAATCTATCAGCCTCACCTCTGTGCCTGGGAAGATCATGGAACAGATATTCCTAGAAGCTATGCTAAAGCACACAAAGACCAGGCAGGTAATTCAGCACAGATTCCCCAAGGGCAGGTCCTAGCCTCACCAACCTAGTGGGCTTCTAAGATGAAGTGATTACCTCAGTGGACAAGAGAATAGCTACAGATGTTGTTTATCTGGATTTCTGTAAGGCCTTTGAGATGGTCTCCACGGAACAACCTTCTCTCTAAACCGGAGAGGTATAGATTTAATGGGTAGACTATTCAGTGGATGAGCAATTGTGTGGATGATTGCTTCTAGAGGGTAGCAGTCAATGTCTAGATGGAGGTCGTGACAAGTGGTGTCCCTCACGGGTCCATTATGGGACTAGTACTGTTTAGTATCTTTATCAATGGCATAGACAGTGAGATTAAGTGCACCCTCAGCAAGTTTTTCAATGACACCAAGGTGAGTGGTGCAGCTGACACACCTGAGGGATGGGATACCGTCCAGAGCGATGCAGACAAGCTTAAGAAGTGGTCCCATGTGAACTTCATGAGGTTCAGCAAGGCCAAGTACAAGGTCCTGTGCCTAGATTGGGACAACCCCTGGTATCAATGCAGGCTGGTGGGTGAATAGATTGAGAGCAGCCTTGCAGAGAAGAACCTGAGGGCACTGTTGGATGAAAAGCTGGACATGACCCAGCAATGTGCACTCACAGTCCAGAAAGCCAACCATATCCCTGGCTACAGCAAAAGAAGCATGGCCAGCAGGTTGAGGGAGGTAATTCTGCTCCTCTGCTCTGGTGACACCCCACCGGGAATACTGCATCCAGCTCTGGACTCCTCAGCACTGACAAGACATGGACCTGGTAGAGCAGGCCCAGAGGAGGGCCACAGAAATGATCAGAGGGATGGAACACCTCTCCTATGGGGAAGGGCTGAAAGAGTTGGGTTTTTTTCAGCCTGGAGAAGAGAAGGCTCCAGGGAGACCTTATTGCAGCCTTTCAGTACTTAAAGGGGGCTTACAAGAAAGATGGGGACAAACTTTTTAGTAGGTCCTCTTGTGATAGGACAAGGGGCAATGGTTTTAAAAAGAGGGTATATTCAGCCTAGATAGAAAGAAGAAACTTTGCAATGAGGGTGGTGAAAAGCTAGAACAGGTTGCCCAGAGAAATGGTAGATATCCATATCCCTGGCAACATTCAGGGTCAGGTTGGATGGGGCTCTGAGCAACCTGGTCTAGTTGAAGGTGTCCCTGCTCACTGCAGGGGGGGTGGACTAGATGAACTTTAAAGGTCCCTTCTGACCCAAACTATCCTATGATCTCTTGAGAGATGGAAGAGTAACTGTATCTAAAAAGCACTAAATATGGGGAGACAAATAACTCAAAGGTTTTTGCAGAAGATTGAAATGAAGTTTGCCCTCAAAGCAGATTGATGCCAGCTGCTGTTGCCTGGAATAAAAGTTTATGCTTTATATACAGTATGAAAGAAAGAAATCCAGTCCATCAACATCTGAGGTACATAAATGAATCAACATAAGACCAGAACAAATTGCAGAAGTAGGGAAGTGTCATATCTGTCAAGAGCAGAGGAGAACAAAGTGGAGAAATACAATAGCTTTAGACAAAATGAAGGTACAGTTTAATATCCTAGTGCACCTTTGGTTCGTGATTAAAGACAAAGTGAAAATAAAAACTGATTTAGCATTGTTACTTATTAATCTTTACACTTACATATTTTTATATACACACATGTTAATGTAGAAAGACATTCTGCTATAGAGATAACAAACTCTGCTAAGAACATCAGTAGTAAGAGTTCATTCCACATCACAGACAATAACCCTTGAATACAGCAGACTGCAGGCTTGTCAGGATGGCCATTGCCTAGTAGGAAGTGGATCCACATCGAAAGAAGAAAAAATACAAGTTTAATGAAAAACAGTGACAAGGGTTTTGGAAGTAAAGGCCCTTTCCCATTCTTCTAGTTGCACAAACTAAAGGAAATATATGACTTTCTGAAAAAAGGAAATTAACTAATTGGCAATTAGCAAAAATCTCTGTGGAACCTACTCCTCTTCGCCTCAGGGCCGGGAGTACAAGGATGAGAGTCGAATAGTATAAAAAAAAAAAAAAAAGCAAAAAATTGAATACAAATTAAATTTTGTTTTAGGAAGCTGTCACTGCATTTCTTATATTCTTTTGTGTATAAGACATTCTGAAAAGATTTGAAGTTCAATGGTTAACTCATAATCTTGCATTTTTTTATTAAAACATTTTATTTTTCTTGGTGTTTGTCCTCTGCTGTTTCACCTTGACTTAAACTTGAAAATATGCCCATATTTTCTCTTACACAACAATAATTGAGATAATAACAGTAACACATAGAAGTAAATCTCCTCCCTGAAGGTTTCAATACGCACTGTGTGTCAAAAGAGAAAATATTTTACTGGACTGCTACACAATTCAAAATGAAGGTACTTTCAGGTAACACAGGACAACAATTGAACAGTAAAAGAAAAGGCAGGACCCACTTGAAATGCAACAGCCAGAATACAGCCATTTACTGAAAGGAAAGTCAGAGTGAAACACTTATGGAGACAAGCACGTAATTACCCAGGCTGAAACGTGGCCAGGACACTGAGTCAACACTACTTTTGCAGAAACAAACGGGTCAGATGCTGAGTTAGTATTTGCACGCTAAAAGTAGGGGATTCAGGAGCAATGTAGTGGGTCACTGGTGAAGCACAGAGTGGGGAAAGAATAAACATCATCACGTTATTTTAAGTAATTTTTCACCCCAACTGTACTCTGCCTGATCAGGCTTAGAAATTCCCTGAGCAAAACTGACAGCAGTAGAAAAAGGAAAGAAGGAGGAAAAAAACCAGAGCAGTGTTACGCCACAGAGGAGTTGTTGTAAAGTGTTTACAGTTTTGAGACTGGTTGTAGATGAGTAAGATGGGGAAAGGTTTTCCAAGGAAGAGCTCTGTGAAGTTTCCACATAAACAAAAGTAAATATTTTGGGCATGATTCTGTTCTCCTTCCTGCAAACCAGGAGTAACTCTACCAAAGACAACCTTGTAAAGCTTGTTCAAGGCGCACTGTGAGCTGAGCGAAATGACCATGACCGTGCTAACGGTGGTTACCTGCTATCGGATTACACTTTTACAGCTCCTAAGTGCTGCAAGATAACAGCTATTTTCAGAGAAGTACTGCAAAATACCAAATCTATTTCTTTAATTGGTACTAAAGGATTTTTAGCAGTAACATTAACTGGATGCAGATAATTGCTTCAGGTATTGCCTGTCACAAGGAATATGCCATCAGTCTCTAGAGAGAACAACCTAGATGGTTGTGCAACAGCTTGTGTCCTCCCAGTCAGGGCTCTCAGCTGCAGGTACAGTGTGTGCCAATAACTTGACTACACATTGCAGAACTGTGGAAAATTTGACAGGCCAGAATTACTGAACTAGAAAAATGTTCTCTTTCCCTCTTTGACCTGTAAACCCTGCTGGTTTTTTTTTTTCTTTTGACTAGATTTCCTATGTAGCCTATGCTACAGATTTTCACAGTGAAAAGAAAAAGTAAATGGAATAGTTACCATAAAGTACCTCTGAAGAGTACAGAGCAGGCAGATTTACTACTTCATGGTTTTTCTACAGCTGTACCAAAGGACATTGTTATGAAGATAAACGGCCTGAAATGTGATAAAATCCACTTGTGATGAAGCACTGATGCAAGTGTTCACCAAACAGGGCAGAGAGCAGAACTGCTGCTCCACTTCAGCTGCGGGATAGCCTACAGGCACAGGCGGCAGCGCTACTACCCAGTTTACCTTTCTGCCCTTTATTAGGGTACAAATTGCTGTGCATCCTAAACTCCTGGGAGACCACAGAGCTCCGAACATTTCCTAATGAGCTGAAGTGCTGTCAAAAGGCATCTGTTTGTTGGCTCCTAATATTTTCTCAGAAACATCTCAGGTTGGCTAAGCTTTTACTGCAGCCAAAACAGGAACCCTCGGTAATCTGTCCTGTGATGCCAGGTATTTAATGTCCCTGGTATATGTATAGCTCTAGAAATTGATCAGGAGTCTTGGAGAGGTCAGCTACAGCTGGAGAAAGGGACACTGAAGACTGAAACAAGGGATTTATCAGCCTTGGAAACAAGCACTCTGGCTCAGACCAAAGGCCCAAGGAGACCAGTATTTCTCTCCAACAGCAGCCTGTAGCAGTTGCCCAGGAAGGAGGAGAACATGGCATGAACATCCTGATGTTTCCTGAATATCCTCCCAGCACTGGGTGGTGGGTCAGGGAATTCCTAAGCCAAAAGTAGCCTTTACACTCAGCAGCCACTTAGAGTTTCTTATACCATTAGTTTATCCAGCCTCTTTTGAACCTATACACACTATTAACATCTGGAGCAAGGAGTTCCACAGCTTAATTACACAGACCACAAAACAGTAGCTCATTTCATTGCTTTAAAGTCCCTCACTCATTTCCTTCTGTAGCCCCATGCTCTTACATTAGGAGAGAAGTTGGCCAGCCTCTGCTCATGTTCTCCAAGTGCCATGATTCCGTAGGTTTCTATCACATTTCCCTCAGCTGTCTCCTTTTCAAGCTAAAAGTTCTTATTAATTAGTTGTTCCTCGCAGGGAAGATCTTCCACATCTTTGATTACTCTGATTGCTCTTCTTTGTACTGTTCTCGTTTCTGTACCATCCTGTTCTGAAATGCAGAGATGCACACAGTATTGAAGATGCAGGTGCACCATTTAATTCTACAATGTATAAAGACACTAATTTTGTTCTCTGATTTTCTCTAATAATTTGTAGCAGTCTATTGTGTTTTACATAGCTATTGAGCACCGTGCTGACACTTGCATAGAATTGTAATAACCTCAACTTTTTTTTTTTTTCCCAGAGTGGCAACTGTCAACCAAAGCCAATCATCGTGTATATAAAACTAAGATTATTTTTTCCCCACATATAAATCAGTTTACATCTATCCATACTGAATATAATCTATTTTTTTACTGCACATGCAGTGTTGCAAGGTCCTGATGTTTCTTCATAATCAGCTTTTTCATGATGCTGAGTGACACAGTACCACTAAACTCATTGTTTCCCTTGTCTCTCCCTTTCCAGATCATTTATAAATAGCCCAGGTCCTCACTAGTAACTTCCCTACGCTGAGAAAGCTTACCAGTTAATTCACTACTTTTCCTCATTTTCCAAAATTTTCTTCCTCAATGAGAGGATCTTCTTATTGCTACTATGGCTACTGAGCTTTCTTAGGAGCCTCTGACAGACATACCATATGGATCTCCAGATTTCAGTCTGTAACAATCAATTCCTAAGCCCTGTCTGTGGCTTTTTCTCTTATCCTTACACTAACCCAAATAAGATTCTTCCACTGCAGAACTTCCAAGCACACAATTTTAAACCATTTCCCTCTCAAGGGACAACCTCTAATGATAGTGTGGCTGAAGCATTAAGAGTGATTTGCAAGATTTTCACATCATTTATCCCTGGAAGAGGTAATTGCATTAGCTTCATATCTTAAGTTCATGCTGTTAAAGGAGAAGAAAAAAATAATCCTGCTAACTGCAGAAGAAAAGAAAAAAAAAAAAGAAGAACAAATGGATCTTAGAATCAGCAGTTCATAAAATTTCTCATTGTTCTCAATATCTTGGAAACCTTTCATCAGAAGTTTTTCCTCCTTTTAGCCGTCAAGTACTCATCAGTTGAACTGGATTAGCGTTAACTTCCTAACACGGAAAGGAAAGCTGTTATCTGTACATTTGGGATTTAACTTTGCCTGAAACTAGGATATTCTTAAGTGTCTGTATTACACAGCACCTGGGAGTCCTAACCATGGATCAAGATTTTACTGTGCTGTCTGCTGTAGACCTCAAGAGAACCAGCTTTGCTGATACAAACTAGACCAAGACTTCTCATCCCCTGTGCAGGATGAGGCTTTCCCCAAACTTCACACTGCCTGGACCCGAGTTGTGGAATCGGAGCAATACCTACAGCATGCATGTGCAACTGGAGAAGCTGTAAGAGGATGATGCAGATCGGGGAGAGGCATCAGAGACATGAGCTGTCTAAGAAACCCAGCCTCACTGGAAATGAACACTCGGTGAATGCAGCCAGCACTTTGGCTTAGACAATTTAGTCATGTTACTGTAACATTTGCCATTCCATTCACCTGACGTGAAGCATAGGAAACACTGCAGATACTGACGTCGTCATACCCTTTACTGAGTACAAAGCTAGGACTTTTCATTGGCTGTGGTAGCTGGTGCGCAGGGCACTAGTCAGGCCATTTTTATATACAAAGTAAAAATAGAAACCTAAGTCCCCCTTTCCATAACAGGCTTTTAGGTAGACAAGATTTCTGAATCCAGTTATGAACAATTCTAACCACCAGTGCCTTTTTTTTTTTTTATGTGAGCAAACTGAGTCTCAACCTTGCTGGATTGTAACAGCGTTCACCCACAGATAAGGGTAAAGGTTTCTGTTGCCATTTGTCGGAACGGAGGGAAGAAGCAGTCACTCAATATGAGAGATCAGCATACTTCGTTTATTGAGATACGATTACATATTTTATAGCAGTTATAATTAGGTCATACATATTGCAAAAGTTAAGCTTGCTTTTGGCAAATGGGCTGTCTAAGAAACCCAGCCTCACTGGAAATGAACACTCGGTGAATGCAGCCAGCACTTTGGCTTAGACAATTTAGTCATGTTACTGTAACATTTGCCATTCCATTCACCTGACGTGAAGCCAATTTGTAGCTGTCTTCGATATTTCTTAAGATCTTGATGACTCAACATTCCGATGTTAACATGCCCTTGTTCAGCTAACCAATTCTCCACAGGTTTCATGTTGCTTGGCTGCTCCAGTTTGTCTGGGGTGTGTGAGAAGAAGCGTGGCCAGCAGGTCGAGGGAGGTGATCATCCCCCTCTGCTCTGCCCTGGTGAGGCCCTATCTGGAGTGCTGGGTCCAGTTCTGGACTTCCCAGTTCAAGGGAGAGAGACAGGGAACTATTGGAGTGGGTCCAGTGGAGAGGTACGAAGATGATCAGGGGACTGGAGCATCTCCCTTATGAGGAAAGGCTGAGAGAGCTTGGTCGGTTCAGCCTGGACAAAAGACTGAGAGGGGATCTTACTAATGTCCACAAGTATCTTAAGGACAAGTATCAAGAGGATGGGGCCAGGCTCTTTCCAATAGTGCCCAGCAACAGGACAAGGGGCAACAGGCACAAAGTACAACATAAGAAGTTCCATCTGCTGCACAGAGAAGCTGTGGAGTCTCCTTCTCTGGAGACATTCAAAAGCCGCCTGGATATGACTCTCGGTGCAACTTGCTTTAGGAGAACCTGCTTTAGCAGGGGGTTGGACTGGATGATCTCCAGAGGTCCCTTCCAACCCTGGCCATTCTGTTACAGTAAAACAGTAAATGTGCATGTTTTCCAATTGGTGTCCTTTTATGTGCATACTAATTCTGTGTTGGAACCCCCTGAGCAATCTGGATAGGCAAAATCCATACCAAAATGTTTAACATAAAATTTTGGGAGGTGTTGGGGTTTTGTTGGTTTTGGTTGGTTGGTTTGGTGGTTTTGTTGGGTTTTTTTAAATTGTTTATAGTGCCACTAAGTAAGTGTTTTCTATAAACAGTATGTCAATACCAGTGTTCACTGACATGGATTTTTGCTCATGAGCACAATGGAGGAATGGATGCAGTTTGCTCCTCTACTGAAAAAAAAAAAATCTTTCCAGAAAATGCCAAGAAAAACATTTTTAATGACAGTTTTCTTTGCAAAACTGAGATTATTTTGCCCTCAAAGTAGCTGAAGGGCAAATTTAAAGTCCTCAGTCTTCATTGGATTTTGAGTATTCAGAATTGACCCACATACAGACTTATCTATGCAAAGGCATCCTCACTGCAGTTAACAGCAGTTCAGCACTGTATGTACGCAGACTGTCAGGACCAGCAGTCCAAGCTTGTTAGCTCTGGCAGCTGTTTTCAAAAACCAGGGAATTGCTCTGAGCTGCCTTGGGCTGATCTATCACTGCAAGTGGCTGCGGGAACTTAAGGGCTGTGTACACTCAGCATCCCACCATGGCAGGTGAAGTGCTAGTGACAGTGGTACACCTTTTGTATAAATAAAATAAAGTACAATAAAATAATTGCAATGCAGGCAAGACTCAGGCATGGCAGAAAGACACATATGAAAGGGACAAACTACTACATTTTCCAGTAGAGAGACAGTGCTCATTTTTATGATTTTTTTCTCAGGCAGTGAAGTAGGAGGAGCATTGCTAGGCTGGTGAGTTGAGGTGACAGCAGTTAATTGATTTCTAAAATAGGTCTCTCTCTAAAATAACTAAGCATCCTTGCATGGACTGGGTGCTGGAGCACAAGAATGCTCTGACCTTGCTTTGTCACCAAAATGGAAATGTCTATCCTTGCAAATCCCTTGCAGAGAAATTGAACGCTGGGTATCAGGGAGGCACAGAAGTCAGTTGCCTTAATGTGATATTAAGCAGCTTAGAATCACTGGTAATGTTGCCAGGAAAAGCAAAGAACTAACTGAACTTTTAAATGACATACGAGAGCTGCAGCATGAACGCACACCCTGGCACAACAGTTTAACATACAGGTACACAGCATGAACAAAATCTTTGCAGCACACTGCTGAAGGAACAGATTTTGTTTCCAAATGCTTATCAGTGGAATATTTAAGGAATTCACTTTATAAAATAGTTGAAATGCATTTAACCATCACCAACACATGAAGTCTACTTACTTCATGATGACAGAGCTGCTATCTCCAAGGTGGTACAGAATTATAAGTTCAAACTGCCTTTAATTTAGGTATCAGAATATTTTTATTACAGAAAATTATGTGGTTTCCACAGGGAAAAATGCACAAGCCTATCCCTATTTTCTTGCAGGAAAATAGAAACTAATATTGTAATTGGTGTACAACTTTCATATATAAATTTACCCCATTTAAAGTAAATAGTATTCTTCAACAAATATTTACACACATAAGGAACAAAATATAGGGTAGAACAATAACTTTTACACGGCTAAAGTAGAAATCAAAGATGAGAATCTCAAAAAATGGCTTCAAGTTAACAGTTCATAACTGAAAGCCCGAAAGGTAAAAAAACTACCTTGAAGACTTAGGCATCTTGTGATAACTACAATTATTCCATAGTACAGCTAGGAAAGCAGAAGACTTTTCCTAACGGAATTAACAAAAAATGGAGTAACTTTCTGATGTCACTTTTGTAGCAGTAAGAAAAAGAAAGCAAAAGACTGCAAGAAGCTAGGAGAAAAAATAAGTGCCAAGTCTAGAAAGACACAGATTGAAAGGTCAAAATTAGTCTGGAACAGGCTAAACAGCCAATGGATGTTTTTTAAAGCAGTAACAGCAGTCCTGCCCAACGTACAAACAGATTCTCAGTAAAGAACAAGTACCAAGAAAAAGCAACATTCAAGATATGTCTACATTGTCTTACACAGATCAAGCCTAAAAGATGGACAAGATTTAGTAATAAAGATCTTCTGTCAGTCTGACATTGATTTAAAAGCTTCAAAGTGTCAGAAATTACAACAGTGAGTAAATAAAAAAAGGGAAAATTGGTTAGAGAGCATTTGTTAAAGAAGTGGCAAATACTCCATCAGTCATCTCTCATGTTTTTTAAAAGAATACGGAAAGTACAAGACACAAGTGGAACCGAAGAAAGACTCAGAGCAGGTGTTTCAGATGATGGTAGCACTGTCAGCCTCAACACCTAGCAAAAACCTGTATTATTCTTAACACCAAGGAGAGTGGGAAATAAAAATCAGGAGTTATTTCCTTCTGCAACCTGTCAAGAAGGAAGCAGGTTTCCAGACAAGAGAGCACTAAGCAGATTTTAAATCATCGGTGTCAAGTGGCTATTCTCGTTTTATAGAACTAATGTGAAGTGACAAGCACCATTCATGAAAAACATTAGAGATGTCCAAAAAGCTGTTGATAGCCATTGTGCTGTCAGAAAGTTCACTTGTTTGTAATCATAACTGGAATAAGACCAGAATGTATAATATTCCTGTTATTGTTAATACTGGCCATGACTGGTGTGCAACAAAATTAGTTGCAGAGAGCAACTGAGAAGTATCATGGACAAATGGTACATTTGGATGATTTTCATTTTGCTTCCCAAGTGAAAACAGCCCAGTTATTAGCAGACACAGCAAGGCATATTAGTCACTTTATTCACAGGGAAGACAAAAAACATGCCTGTTAATTATTGCAAACTAACCCCACAGCAGATAAAGGAATATCAATAAATTTATATCGGTTTACTTTTTTAGGAAGAAGGTATACAATAACGATGAAACTCTCCAACAATTCAAGCAATGAAAAGCAAGGCAGGAATTGGCTTTTATAGACTTGCAAAAGTTTAGGGAGGGGGATAAAAAAGAAGCAAGAATTGCAATTGATATTAAATACAAATATTTCAGTCATGTTATTATGTCTGTTCTTGCCCAGAGCAGAGTCACAGAGCTCCACAACAGCATTTGATAAAAGAGATCAACTTATTAAAAAAAAAAAAAAAAACAACCAAAAAAACCCAACAAAACAAAACCAACTCATGGGAGAACTCCAGAATCTCTTGGACAGAAATACAGTGTCAGGCATCATAAGCTGAGCATGTGGGCATAAAATATTAAAGCCTAACAGGGAGGAAGTGACAGACAACATTAGCACATGCTTTAAGAATGTTGCTGATGGGACTCTAATATCAAGTAATAACCTGAAGACTGAATAAAGCAAAAAGGAGAGTAGAACAGTAACACAGAATGAGAGGGGCATCTCCAGTCAATTGACATAAAGAGAAAATTACAGGACCATGTAGAGAAACTGTTTGGTCCCCTGGCTGGGCTAAAGGTGCAGGAGTAGAAACAACTCACATTTAAAACTTCAACACGTCTCAAATAAGGATGCTGACACAGAGGGCACCAGGCAGCTCAGAGTTATAACAAAAATAAGAGAAAATTTGACCTTATTACTGAATACCAATCTACCTGTGGTAGTGGATCAAGGCTTCACCTCAGTGCTTCCAATTACTAAACAATAGATAAAGCAGTTAAGCCGAACAAGGCTGCCTTTGAATGCCAAAAAGAATTGCCAAAAGGAATAAAAAGGTGCTGCCATGGAAGGAGCCATCTACCCTTTCTCTGTTGCAGCTGGAGAGCTGCTCCAGCCGAGCCTGGCACAGCGCATGGGCTTGCCTCGGTGAGAGAAACAGCGCATTTAGGATGATTCACTGGCACCAGGCAACACAATGGAATTTTCATTAAAAAAACAGAGGCTCCAAAGCCAAGAGAGTTTGCAGTTAAGGGTAGTGACCATTTTGATCTGCAGAATCACTATGCAACACATTATCACAGAAACTTACCTCGGCCTCAGTGTGCCCGTTCCCTCATACAAATTACGGAGCAAAACTACTTGCAGACAACTGATGCAGGTAACAGATCGACTTTATAGACAGATTCAGCAATTTAAAGTAAGATTGTACTGCTAAAGCACAATTTTGCGTGAGTAGGGTTATATAATCTACTAAATGCCAAAGCCAGTAATTACCGCAGGTGCGCTTACCCTCTTATTTTCTAAGGCATGACACAGATTATTTGGTCATATGCAAACAGCGTGCCTTTAGAGAGGGCAAAAAGATTTTCTGTGAATCTGTGTCCTGCTCAAAGCACGGTAAGAGTTTAAAATATTTTGGAACTCAGGTTCTTAACTGGGTGTGCTGCACACAGTCCCAGCCCATTTTGGAGAGGAGTTCTCCATTCATTCCAAGAAACAAATACATTCAAGAATTTGGGCAGCACAAGCTTCTCCACAATGTCTCGCCAACATTCTTCACTGATCCATCCTGGTGGGTAGGGAACATCTGAAAGGGAACAGCCTGTATCAGAAGTGTCTGGGACCTGTCTGTGGGGAGTGCCAGCACGCGTGCAGGCAGACACCACGTACCATGCAAGGAGGAAGCTTGTCATATCCTATGAAAGGCAGACAGGTTGCAACATTTCCTAGATATTGGAGTTTTGTTTTCCCAAAGGAACTGCTGTTAAGTATGCAGAATCTATTATAAACACAGTGCTAAGGCTTTTGCATAGCTCTGATGTCAGGAGAAAGAAAAATGTGTAAACACTTGGAGAAATCAAGACACAAATACAGGCCAATGCAAACATCATGTTTCCCATTGTCTACTTTTCCTATCAGCAACAGGAGTGACTTTTGTTATGTATTATTGTAAAGCATAATATAAACAAATTAATTATTTCAGAAGTCATTTATTATTCGTAAATACTTTTTTTAAAAAAAAAAAAATCTTGATTTTGTGCTGTTATCCTTAATAGATCTATGAAGAGGAAACTGTTCTGCTACAAACAATTTTAAGGATTTCTTTTTCTCTTGTTCTTCATCCAGAGAAACCCCAAACCACCTACGAATTCTTATGAAAATCTAGACAAGCTTTCTCTGAAACAATCCACAATCTAACCAGCCACAGCCTCACCAGAGATATGAGGTACCTTAATTCAAATCCCAGCTCAGGCTGTCATACCAGGAACGAGTGGGTCTCCTACAGCCTAGGCAAGTGCACTAATTACCACCACCTCTGCTATTCTCAGGTGAGCTGCTCTCAATTAATCTACTGGAGTAACCTCATCTTGTATAACTAATTAACATTCACAGGGCTAACTAGGCTGTTTTTCTAAGCCCACTGGTTATGGGACTCAACTCAAGTTGTGAAAGATCCAGATTCAATTAGTATTTTAATTACTTACATAAAGCAGAACTGTTTTCACAGGAGAGACTAAAATCATAACACCCCCAAAATTGCCTCAAGGTTAAGACATTCATATAGGACACAAGTGACAATTTCAAGCTCTCAACCTGAACTACATTCCTGGGACTTAAATATGTGACATCGTGTGCGTGCTCTGCCCAGGATAGATGCTCCCACCTGGATGCCAGAAACTTTGTCTGTTGAGAAGTGATAAATGTTGATATGGAGAGACTGTTCTAGGCACAGCTATAACTGTAAAAATAGATACGCACATATGTGTGCATATATGTACAAACAGTAACATTCTCTAAATTCTTTTTAGCATGGAATAAAGAAAAATATTGTCTTAAATGGAAACAATAGAAACAACAAATATCCCAATAGAGTGCCTGATAATTATTTCAGGCACAAAGAACTTGTCTACAGTAGATATTTTCAGCTTGGATTATGTAGGCCATGAAGATCATTCTTTCTGTGAGATATTGGAAGCTTATGTGGCTCACTCCACATACAGTACATTCAGATAGCTCAAGGTACCCTAGTCTTTCAGTCCATGAGACTAGCTTATGCCTTATAGATGAAATAACTGGAACTGAGCAACCTTCTAGCTTTGACATTTTCAGACTGTGAATCTGGTTCAACTTGCTCTTAATATTTTGGAATTTTCCCTTCGGAAAATAAGAATCAAGCATTTTGTTTCAAGAAGTTTGTACTTCAAAATATTGATATTCTTCTAAAGCATACTATTTCATTTTTAATGTCTTATATGAACATTTCTAATGGATTGAATGTTCTGAGGACAAAAACAATTACCAAAGCTTTGGAACTTCCCCAGAGGACAGGAGTTGGATTTGGCAACTGCTTCAGTAATTTCTCAAAGGGGAATTACTCTGGACATCTCGTGGATTTAATCAGTTCTGTGGAGCCAAACAGTTTCAGCCCAAACCTTCTTAAAAAAAAAAAAAAAAAAAAAAGCCACTCAATGGCATGTAGAGCTGCCTCTGTTCCTAAGGAATCTATAAATGGAAGTGGCATCGGTACTCATGACTCATACACGTTGGCAGCACTGTGTGGGCAATTCAGCACAGCATGTTCCCACCCTTAAGACTGATCTACCTGGCTGACACTTGTTTTCACTTTCACTTACCTCCTTCTCAATAAAATTAATATTTACATCCTGCCTTTTAACAAAATAAAGACATGAGAGTAACAGGATTCAAATAACATGGATTTGATAGTTACAGATTATCAACATCTTCTCTTTACTGAACCTCTGTAAACATAATAATAAAGAATGATTCCCTGACTCAGAGTCCATGAAGTTTTAATGAGTTATCTGGTGTGGTCATGATTTTGCTGGCTCTGATAGCCATAACACTCATTCAGAAACTACTTGTCTGATCCTTCCAACAGCTCAAAGATTTGCCCATTCCTCTAATGTTTTTTCAAACACTATTTTAATAAATAAAAATATATATATTGTAGAAATTTATGTCCTCCTTTTTAATTTAGTGTGTGGTTCTCTACTTCACCCTCCCTTTTCTAATAATACATCAAGCAAGCAACTTCATCAAGTTTTGCTATCCTGCATCACCTGTCCTTATTTATGTGGCAAGTAACCCTGGACAAGTAAGACTCACATCACAGAATTCTTCCCTTGTTTTGAATTGCTTTTATCTGATGTGCATTTTTTGTTATTTCTGAGTATTCCTCATGCTGCAGCTGGAGCTAATAGGTGTCCATATTTATCCCAGAGCAAGAAAAACAACCAACCAATATTATTTGGGTTCCTGCAATGTTGAAATTGTAGGAAGCAGTTCTCAGACTTGTATCAGGTCCCTGATTCCTCTCAAGTCCTCTCAGCAGTCACATGATAATTCTCATTCCTGCCTCTGCTCGCTCCTCTGATGTCAGATTTGCTGTCATTTGCGATCAAACTAGTTCTGCTCAGCTCCTCGGCACTCACTCCTACATCCCTGAGAAGGACCACAAGGCAAACAGCTTTACTTGAGCATCAGCAGAACCTTTGCAAAAGGCTCTTCAGGAGGGAGTTGTGAAGATCTCTGCAAGGAAAACCATCAAATACAGTCTGCCAATTAAAACTTCTACTCCCTGGCACACCGACGCAGACAAGGGGGTGAGTACAGAGGAGGATTCTGAGACTGACTTTTGAACAAAATGAACAGACACTACCCACCTCGAAGAGCTTGGATTGGGGTGGGTGATGAACGGGGACTCCACACTACGTTCATTTTTGGGAGCTAAAGAATCATGACACGCTTGAAAAAAACCTAACTTAATCAGCCAAATTTGCTATACTAAAGATCAATTGATAAGACAAAACTAAAACACGAGCAATACATCTGTATTTTCAGTCAAATAGGAAAAGCCTAACAAGAACAGTGAGAAGAACACAAACTCACACTGTGCCATTGAAGATTGCTGAGATGTGATATCAAACCAGGAGACAAAAATATTCTCTTTGCAGAAGGGATTTTTGTTAGGCACAGTTCTTGGCCTGGAGCCTCTTTTGTTGACAACTTTTTAATCTTCCTTTTCTGAGTAGAAGAAATCCAGGAGATCACAGGGGTAACTTTGGTGCTAACTAAGAACACAGGTGTGGGAGTCTTCCCCACCTTCCATGCTACTGCATTCTGGGGGTTTTTCTCTTCCCTCTCCATTGCAATCTCCCTTATTGAATGAATTGGAATACAGATAATTTTTAATGATTTAAAAACAATCACCGTTCCAGCCCTGGAAAATCCTTATCCAGATACCCGCAAACAAGTTAACACAAATTCCACTAGGAATACAGATAATGACAAAGAAAGGAAGAAAGAAAAGACCCTAAAGAAATGGTAGCAAGTACAAGAAAAATCACCTTTCAGCAGTCACAGGAAATTGAAAAAGAGAGGGGCTGTGGTTTAATTGAGAAGATAGAGCTCTCAGGCATATGGGTCTCTGGAGAAATAAGAGACATCCTATTGAATGAGGTTCCAACTGTTCCAGGAAAGCAAGCTGATATTCATTTCCAACTCTGAAGACCCAGGCCCATTTTCAAACTCAGGGGAGCAAAACTGGTGAAACTGAAGTTCACTGTGAGCAAAAGACGTCACCCAATCTTGTAGGCAGCTTGCTCTGTCCACTTCTGCAGAGCCGTGATGTGTGCTAGGAGGCAGCTTTGGTTGAGGTGGGTAAGCTGGCTAGAGACAGGCTAAATGGTATATTCAGAACATACCAGGTGTGAAGGACTGCCAAAGTTAGTTGATCCTGCTGCTTAATACTTCCCCGGACTTTCCAGCTACCCTGTATCTTCTTGTACTAACAACTGCTAAACGATGCTCTCCCATATTCCTTTCTATATCCTCATCAAATCCACAGAAAGTCTGCATGAAAAAACAATTAATAAATATTTGTACCAAAAAGGAAGAACGACCATTAACTAGTAACTTTTTAAACAGAGGAAAACTAGGTTATGGGTAGGAATGAGATTTTTTTCAAGGGGTTTGAAACACCTTGCCCCTTCATCAATGATGCGCAAACATGGTCTGCTACTGCTGACCAACAGGAAAAATTTGCCTTTGCTCTCAAATACACGCTCTGGCTTCCGAGGACAACTTATCTCATGTCTTTTGTTATACTAAATCCTTTTAGTAAGAGGTTGAATAGGAGCAGATGGGGTGAGGGGAAGAGGAAAGGAAGAAAAGAAATATTTTTTAGCCCCAGACTAAACTGCGATAAAGATTTCTATCTACAGTACAACAATATTTGCCTCAAGAAAGCAGTTTATTCAGCTGCTCAGGAAAGAGGCTCAAATGCTTTCTGATAATGCATTTTCCTAATGATGCTGGTGAGTCAGAAGTAGCACATGCCATACAGCCACTGAAAGCTTGAAGAGATTCTGTCAGGGGTGTGTGCTCTAATTGTTAGCATTTCTTTACTACTGGCAATCAAAAATAAGTACCTAGAAGGAGGTCTCCTCCAGCTCTACAGATGAGTCTGAAGGAAACCAAGCTGTTTCTATAGGTGGGTTTTCTGGGGAGAAGGCTAGTCCTAAATTCATCTCGTTGCTCTGCCACAGACTCCTTTGTAAACCATCAGAAAGTCACTTGGGCATGCCTGTGTAGGCTAATTCCAACAGTTTACACCCTTCTCCCCCAAGACCTTAATGAAACACACCATTGCAAGTCTGTGTAAATCAGGAGAAAGTGATCTGCAGCCCTAATGACTCACCCAATGAAGGCTGGGCTGTGGCACCACTGTAAACAGCCCCTATTCTTGCGGGGGGCAACTGAAGCATTTATTCTTGAGCTCTGCTGAGCAAACATCTTTGACAATAACACCTCCAGCAACATCTAGAAGTATCCTGGGACAATGCTAAGATATCTTATTCAGCACCAGCCTTCTTGCATTTCATGGGAGGGATCTGGCAGAGTTGAAGTGATGAGATCACCAACCAAGGTGATCTGCTTAGACCCTCTAGCACGTTCATCTCACCAGCATAAAAGACTAGGAAAGTTAATGGTTTTGATGTAGTTGCTAGGACCAGTTTAGCTTTTGTGTATGTTACATGTTTAATTCAGCCAACAGAATCAATAGGTTTTTGCTATTTGCACTCTTCAAAGCTGAAAAAGCATAAAAAGCAGCATAGCAACAGGTCTGACCTGATTTGAGACAAAATACAACAGATATTGCAAACAATATAGCACAACCATGCAATCAATTTATGTCCCATCATCATGTTAAAAGCTTAGTACAACACGGCATACAACACTGATCACTTACCAGACTCATATTGTAGATACACTCCTGAAGAGGGCCTGAAAGTGTCTCCTCTTCGCTGTGTGTTACATAAGTTGACATATATGATTCATCTCTGCTATACCCCGCGTTGTTAAAAATATTTTTTTTAAAAAAAATACAATTCCTATATTAGTCTAACTTCTTTCTCAGACAAAATACACAGATAAAACTGTTAGGAAAAAAATTGCTGAATGAAACATTGTGTCTGTTAAATGTATTAAGAAGCAGGTCTGCTGCTGTTATAATATTATATACTATACATATAGCACATATAATAAAATGCTGTTTAACATTAAGAATTATGCTTCCTTTACATGACCTTATTTTCAGCCACTTTTAACTTTAGCAAACACTGCCATGGGACTTTGCCTTCCAAACAGTCACTTTCCTGCCACAGGACTTTTGTAGGAAAGTTTCAATTAAAACAGTTCAGAATATTTATGAATTTTTGTATCCAGAACACTTTCATTTGCATATTTATGCCATAATTTCCCCATCTTCAAGCTGCACAACAGCCCTGTTTATCTCATAATGGTGCTTTTGCTGAAGCACCCCAGATTCTAACCGTACACACTATGTAAAAGCACCTGAAGGAAATGAACAACGTGGTCTTCAGAGCAGGTGACATGTAATGAGTTCAACCCTTCAACCATGTGTTGAAAAAGGATGAAAGAAAAGTCAACATAGATTAACTGAACACTCAATTCTGTTCAGTGAATGAGACACTTCCCAGTGTTTATGTGACTACGTAATTAAATGCAGCACCAGACCACATAATGACAAGTATTCAAGAAACCACAAGTTTGTCCTTTTAACCCTAACCTTTTGAATGTTTTGACTTAGAACAATAAAAATACTTCCTTCTAGTGTTTTTTTGTAATTCAAATGGAATTCGACAACAGTTTAGATTTGTTTTATTATTGTTGAGTTCACTTGAAGTTAATCTTACTCCTCAGTTTGAAAGCAGAGGCAAAATACCTTCAGTCTTCTGAGCACAATTTGTTGGGAACATTTCATTTGGGGGGCAATTTTCCCTGCCACTGTTTTTGTAAAGTGAATTCTGGAAGAATAGGCCAAAGGCTATGGCTCTCACCTGGACTGTGGAAGAAGCCAGGTTCTTGCTTGATGCTTGCTCTGCACCACGGGGTTCTCCATCCAAATGAACATTTCTGTATGTTCATGTCTCTGTCTCTTCCCAGTGTAGGTTGTAACAAGATGTTAAAAAACCTGCCTGCGTGCGTGAGCAGTATACTCATTTTCTAGCGAGATCTGCTGCAAAATCCTGCCCCTGCCTGCGCTCCCGAGCGCAGGCAGGTGCCCTGATGCAGATGTGGCTGTGGCACGCACGAGCTCTCTCTACGCGCTGTGAATTACATCTGCTCAGGGCAGACCTACTCCAGGCTTCAACAGCCTCGCTCTTGCCAAGTCCCTCAATGGTGCTTTATCCCTTATCATTTAATTAAATCACCAATAATTGAATTTTGTAGATGAAGCTGAACAAAAATTACTACCAAAGGCCAAAGTTAAAAGATACTGAAGACGTATTTCACAAACCGGGAGCCTGGCAATTAAAGTCTACCAATTCTCTCTTACTACAGCAGAGTTCTGTGAAGAAATACGCTACAAATGCCTTTGGGCTGCCTGCCAAAGCCTCAGTCATCCTGACATGTGTACAACAAGGCGACTGCAGACTCAGCGTCAATATAATGTAACATAACAAAACTTCCAAGTCACTCTTAAACAGCAAGGTTATTGGCCAGACTATTAATTTTACTTATTAAAACTAAAATGAAAAAAAAAAAAACCAAAACCCTACCATACACGGTAAGTAAGTTCAGGTCAACAGCAGCCCTTAAAGACAAAAGTTCAATGGGGAAGCTACTCAGTAGGACAAAAACTCTATCTGCCTTTTTTTCCTGTACTCTTAACAACCAGTCAACAACCTTCGCTCTGACATGAGGGATTTACAGCATTCACAAAAAAAAAAAAAGACGTTATCCAGATGCACTGCGCTGGCTGTAACACAGGTGAGGGTACACAAATTCTGCCTGTCTGTCCAGTTGGGAAAGTGAAACAACACTGAGACAGTGTATGAGCTGCCCTCACTTCCCAGGAATCAGCCTCAAGATGCTGGAAACACAACTAACCAGTAAATCTCTCACCAACTTACACAATTAAAAGGAAAAAAAATATACTAAGATGTTGCAAAAACAATCCATAGAAAGTATTTTACTGCATATCTTTAATTAAGGATCCTCTTAATTCATACCTGGATTAGCAGCTACCACTTTGAGGTAATTGATTAGTTCCCAGATCATAAAACCCAGGGCAGGGGGAAGATCCATCTTTGTTTTGACCAGATATACTGATCACTCAAAAGTTTGTAATGACATTTGCCTGATTCCTAAGGATGCTGCATAGCTTAATTATGGCTTTTGAAGCTCTTTGTGCCTTCAGAGAACTCACATAAAGCATAATTATCATCAGGACAAATACCACTATACAAAGGAATAGAACAAAAAGCAGAAGATGAGACAAAATCAGTACACTTAAGAAACAGATGATACTACTACTCAGGTTCATTTTAAAAGAAAATATAAATACATGTGACATATCAGATCTGTGGGAACTCGTTTTACATTGCCCTAGAAAAATTAAAGTAAAATTTAGGAACCAATTTAATCCCGAGTGTATGTCTACCAACTTCAGTGGAGTTGCACCAGGGTAAGATTTGGCTCAGCACGTTAATTGAAGCATTCAAAGGTTGAGATTGCTCAGACATTTAAAATACATTTGAATGTAATTTCAATTGAATAGATTTGAAAGTCTCACCCTGTATGACTTTCTGGGGTGTAGGGAAAACACAATGGGTTTCATTCTGATCCCTCTGAAATAACTTTATTTTACACTAGTGTTCACTGATGTAAACACCACTATTTCTTGTTTCTCCTCATGTAAGCAAGATCAGAATCAGGCTCCATGTTTCTTGCCAGCTGGTCTGAGATCCCTCCAATCAGTCAGCTGTTCCTCCCTGAAAACATTGAAATCAATGCAATAAAAGGCTACTGGCATGCTAATTTGTGGACTGAAACAAACTGCAACGAGAAACCTGAACTGAAACAAACAACAGCTAACGAGGCACTTTTATCCACATCTTATGTAGCTTTGCTTCAGCAAATATTTGCATACTCTGGACAGATGTTTGTTCAGGACTTAGTAAGCTTCACTTCCTTCAGCTACCCAAGCTGAGAAAGAGCTAAGCATGTTTTCCCAATAGAAGATGCACGAAGTCACACTTCAGCTTGTACAATCAAATTAGTTAAAACATAGTCAGAATGTTGTACAAGTCCTCACTTAAACCCACAAGATATACTTATTTCCATATTTTATTCACTTACTGTATAGTATATCAGTAAATGGCCACAATCAGAAAAACAGTATAAAATTAAAAATCCCAATATTTTCCCATAGATAGCTTTTCAGTATGACAATTGCACATGTTTAAGGTAACCTGTGACTGAATTCATCCAAGATACAATTGGAGATTTAAAATTAAGAAATCTTTAAACACAGCAGTATTCCTTTTCTTCTTTACATGGGCAAGCATTGTATTTCAAGCAATTTTTCCTGAAAAGCACTTCAGTCAGCTACCTAACTCTTGCTCAAGGCAAACGCAACTGGCTTCTACACTCCTCAGCACTGATTTTTCAGCTGCCTGTAGCTACATCGTTTTTTCTCATGCATACCAGAAAGGTGATGTAAATATATTCACTCAGTCTTGTCAGGTAAGGGCTCCCTTATCAGCCCTTAGAAGAGCACACAGATGGAAAAGAGCATGAACTCTCAGAAATTAAAATATTATTCCATGAGCACTCCCTCTTTTACTTGAGAATGGAGCACTCCTACTCATCCTGGTAAACAGGAGTTGTTTAGGATGTCCTCCCCTAGCCAGACAGGTTAATTCAGTGATCTCTAGTTTGAGCTGCAATTTTACTAGACTTATTGTGGAAAGCGAGACTCACAACACCAGCCCCTCCATCCCAACAGAATGACAAGTAAGGATTTACATGGCAGGGAGACCTCCTTTGCCATTAGTACTTCATGGCACGTGCACACCAGGCTAAAGAGCAAGACAGCAGCTATCCAACCAGACTGCTTGTCCTTGCCACCATCCCCATCCAGCTGCTTGCAGCACCTAGCCCTGACACTCTGCAATTGCTATATAATATACCTTGTAAAAGCTCCTCAAAGGCAAGAGGAACTGCTGCATCAAAGATATAAATAGAAGTATACTGAAGGAAACAAGTTATTCCCCTGAAGAAAATAAAAACCTTTATGGGTTGGGAAAAAATAATAGTTTTTCTAAATCCTGTCTTCTATTTGTGCCGTCAGATTCATGCTGTTATCACACACAGCTCCAGGTACACGGTCAGGACATAAAAGAAAATAACGAATTTAAGAAACCACACAGTTAAACTGCAGCTTGTTTCCTAGAGTGAAGATCTCTCTTCCCTGTTGCTTGTTTTGGAAAGAAATTAATAGCATGACCTATAGTAATTTTCTTGGGAGATAATCGCGTAAGTTTATAGGCATCACAGAACGGCCATCAATGTCTACTTTCAAGTTTTCTTACTTAAATTTATGTTTTCCTTCCTTACCCTTCCTTTGGAAAACCTGAGGTGTGCACCTTCCTTTCCCACGTGCTAGAAAGGAGCCTGAGAGGTGCTTTACACTAAGTCACACACACAAACATTATCTCTATAATTAGTTATTAAAGGGGTTAATTTAAAGAGTTTTAACTAAGGACTAGTACAAGCCTGAAAAAATAATCAGATTGTTATAGAACTAGGAGGAAAATCACTGCCTAGAATAATGCCTATAAACGTGTGGTTAATGCATCTATAATTTTAATACTAATAAAGCATTGAATAACTTTATAGCATTCAAAAGGTTAATGTGACATTAATAGATTTACAAGCAAGCTGAGATATCAGGCCATAGCTAATGTTGGGAGCAGGCAGGAAAACTGAAACTGTGTTTAAAGTGGATTATTTTCCTACTAATTTCAGTATCTCTCAAACTATGGTATAATTAATTGGTATAATCAATGAAAGAAGCAGCGTATTACTTTCTCGGTAAAGAAGTTTCATTAGGTAAAATAAGAAATAGTGAAGAAAAGGATTCTGTGTGTAGGTGTTTTATTTCTTGCTAGTCTTCATGAATCTACAGTAAATCTGAAAGCGAAGGCACTCCACTGTTTCTGAGAATATACATGTGATCATGAACACAGAACTGATCACCCTGGAAGTTTCCCAGCACAGTTTGCCTGAGATTCTTCAAAGCATTTTGATTTTTTTTAAGATGACGTTTTAGTAGCAATTAGCACAATACGCTATTGTAAGAGATGCTCTGGAAGCACCTCAGTCATGCCAGTAACCCAACTGAATCATTTAAATGGAAACATCCCATTGTTCCTGCAAAGAGATCGTTAGATCTGTTCCTGTGTTGCACAGCTGTCTATATACCCAAATTTCATCCAAAGGTAAAGCTATTCCACTTCGTATGTACTATTTAACCACAATGTCAGAAGATCTTTCAGTAAATCTTTGACAAGCACAATGAATCTTTGACAAGGACGTTTAAAAACCTACAACACTAAAAAACTTCCTACCTGACAAGCAGGTGAAAGACGACTTATTCTCTGCATCTTCCTCCTGAATTGTTTCTAACCAGTTACAGACGGGTATCTTCATCCTGCAAAGCACTTTTCCTCAGCAAGCACAGTGCTCTGCTAAAGCAGGGCACTACAATACAGTTCCCGAGGACTAGATCAGCAAAAGGACAGCTAGCTATGGCATGCTGACCACCTTCCCCTGCAATTAACCCATTCATTTCAGTCCTAAAGAGGGGAAAGAATGCTCCTGGTCACCCAGTCATTACTAAAAGAAAAAGAAAACAAAAAACAGACGAAAAAGTGCCATTGAAACGCATATCCTTGTTCTTTTCCCGTGAGTCAACATATATTGGTCAAGCTCCCTACGCTCTGCTAGCCATGCTATCTTTTGGAAGGTATAAACAGTGTAGTTTTCCATAGCCACAGAAACAGGTAGTAGAGCAGTGTAAGTGCATTTCTTACTCTGGCCTCTAAGTATCACAGGAGTACACTGATATTTAAATACATTTATACACATAACCTGCTCAAAAATTCTTGGGTGACAAGAGCCAGGAAAGTGCCAAGAAGAGCTATTATAAAAAGGCAATAGGAACATGCTGCAGGAATCCACCTCCCTCAGTAAATAACTGCCTTTATACATATACACAGGGATAAATCCAAACATCAATGCACAAAAAGAAGAGTCGTGCTCTGCTTTTATAAAATTGTGAGCGATGAAGCTGATAGGAAGGGGCAGTGCAGCTGCAGGCTCACCTTATTGCTCACGCTCGAGTCCCTCTGCGGCTTGCTCCAGCACTAGGCACGCAGTACGCGTGGTGCCAGCTTGCAAGGAGGTGCCTCAGGGTGACCCCTTCCTAGAGCCGTGAGAGGCAATACCCAACGCAGAGGGTAATCTTGGCATAAGAAAAGGGAAAAAGTGACAGCCAGAACAAAAAGGGAATTGGGCCAAAGTCTAGGCATCTGAATCACCCGCTTGGGTGTCAGTTCCACAGCACAAGCCATGGGCAACGGCACACAGCTCACGCGGAGGGGCTGGCTGCGGGCAGGCAAGGCTGGCTAGAAGTCCTTACAAATCTTAAAAAGAAAACACACACACCCCCCAAAAAAACCACCAAAAAACCCACAATGCCTTACAAAATTTTTTTTGTTAGAAGGAAGATAAGGAAGTGAATTATTTCCTGTGTCTTAAGTACAACCACTTGGTTACCTGGATACTCCAGCCTTTCCACTTGCACAAAACTAATGAAGCAACTTCTGCTCTCGGTCACGCAAGCGTAAGTCTGGAATAAATCAACAGCTTTCAGTGGGGTTATGATTTACACTGCTGTGAATAAAAGAAAAATCTAACATTTTGTTAAGACAGAGATTTAAGATTTCTGAACCAATATGGATCTCTGTACTTGTGCCAAGTCCCAAATTTCTTAATTTTTTTGTGTGTTTAAATTAAGTATCTGCCAATTTTTTTGTCCTGCTTAAACAAAACCATGCCTGCAGCAGAAGTGACAGGAATTCTACATGTTGACAGGCTCCAAACTCTTCCAAATCCCCACTCTTTGTTCTGCAACAGGAGATTTACTTCAAACATTCTTAAGGAAAGAACGAAGGCAAAAAAAGAGGCTACACAAGTATCACCCAACTGCCCACAATATGCCAGGGAAGGACCCAGCTCTGCTCAGCGACAGAAACGCCACTGAGAGCCAGGACTCCAAAAGATTTCGTAGTTACCCAGCACTAGAAGAGGACCGAACCCTGATATTCTCTACCCCTCTGAACTCTATATAAACAGAACAGCTCTGCCCTGTCCCTCTAGCCCTGCCAGGATACATCAGATTTGCTGAGTGCTCCCTCTCCCTACCACAGCAGAGGGAAAAGCATTAGCTCAAGCTTCCAGAAGCCTGGATTCAATTCCCTCCCAGTTACCCGCTCCAGTTGCAAAGCTGAGAAAACAGTATTCACCTCTGCCTTACTGGGCTGTCAAACTAGGGTAACATCCCATCCCTATCTCCAAAGGATGTATAACTGCCTAAATGACTGGGGATGGGAGCACATGAACATGTATAGCCTAATTCCATGATTATCACAGCCATTTTATGAAGTCATTTTCTGTACTCCCTAAAAACAAATATTTTTTGAAATCTTTGGACGAGAAGAGGAAAATACTTTATCATGACAGGCAAAATGTATAATTTTAGCTGAAGCTATTCCCTTTAAACCTGCAGAAAGTTATTCTTTAGATAAATTTGAAACATATCACAGATAAAGCCAGAAATTTTACAGTGAATGAAGTGTCTTTTTTTTTTTTCCACTCAAGATCCCATCTAAAGCGCTTTCCTCAAAACTACAAAAACATATCTCTTGGCAAACTCAGGTACATAATTTTTGCCAGTGAGTTGCTTATTGCAAGGACTGTGAAAGAGGCGGTCTCAAAATTAAGCTCATTACAGTCTTGTGTCACAGTTATGACTTGCTGCATAAATTACAAAATTAAAAATGCATGCAAATATGTCCTATTAGAGAATTGTAAATAATTTTTAATGGATCAGAAGAGCTACAGGAAGCATTGCTCTACACATCCTAATTCAGTGCTATTATTACTCATGCAACACCACATACTCAATACTCTGCACGATTCTTATTTTGGCAATGGTTTTAAAACAGCACACTCTATCCAAAGTTTCCTGCATAATGAGTGGGGCAGATAAATAGCAGCTGTTGTATAAATCATGCAAAAGAAAGAAATTACCTAACTGCTGAAACTTTCACCAGCTCAGCTGCAGCAGGTAGCACAAGCAGCCTCTTTGCATTTAGGTTTTGCTGAAATGGGGCAGGTAGAGAAGTGACCCCTAGACATGCATCTCCACAAGTTCTCCCAGACACCAGTTAGAGCCACACAGACCTTGGCAGCTCGTTAGCTTTTCCTTTCTTTTAAAAAGTTTTTTAAAAAAAAAAAAAAAAAAGTACAAATTCAAATTAATTCCTTCATTCTTCACTTTATCATTTTTCTTCTAATTTTCCAGCTAGAAATTTTGCCTCTTTCAGACCTGATGAGGGAGTGTTTTCTAAAGGCTTTGATGCCCTTCAGTGAGAAAACCCATTACTTTTAGGGAAAGATTTTCTAAAACATATGGTCTTTACCAACAGTGGGTGAACAGAAACATCTTATCAAGAAAACACCAAGCTGTGTTTGCCAGTGACGGCTTCAAAAGGGCTTCACAGTACTTGAGCTCACAAATCCTGATTCAATCTTGGGATGAATGAGATCAAGCTGCTTTTTTTTTCTTTCTTACTTTCTTTTTCCTTCTTAAAAACAACAGCAAACCAAACCAAACACTGCTCTAGGCCAGAAATAGCTCTCTGTCCTTCTCCCTCACCAGACTTGTGTGTGGGGATTATATATTTGGAAGACCTAACCCAAAGCAGAGTAGAAGTTTTATTTCTCATCCAGTCTCAAATTCCTGAAGATCATTGACTGTAAACACCCCTTTCTGTTTCTCTGGTAGATTATCTGATCCCTCGGTAGGGAATAAACATACTTCATAACTCACTCCAGTACAGTATTAAATTATCATCCTTCAAAGCCCATGCCCTACAAGGTGGATACTTACACCTCTGTGGGATCGTAGCCCAGAGGTCTCTAACCCTGGAGGCCACCAAAGCTCCTAGTTCCTTACACAGCTTAAGCCTGTTCAAAGAAGTCTCGACTTTAATTAACACAGGTGCTAGATTGTTGGTGAACTCCTCCAGCTAGATTCTTTCTCCCACAGTCGCCTTCCTCCACACTTCTTTGGTGCCTAACACAACGCCTCCACAGCTCTGACTGAAGCCTCTAGGCATTGCAACAGTACAAACAACATTTTGGTAGGTTAATTTATTTTATTTTAATGATTGCAACATGACATTTGCCTCCCTGGAACATGTTCTTTTCCTCAGGAAACACCTACTGTAGATTTTATTGCAGAGGCAGGGAGCAAGAAAGTTGTCATCTTGTTGTTAATGTAAAGGGCAAATACAGAAAAACTAACTTTTAGAGAACTATTATCCTTATATTTGATGATAAACTCATATGCCAGACGAAATTCTGTATATCAAGCACTGCAAACAGATAACAAGAGATATCATTTGTGTCAGTTACTCCTCAATCTGTATTTTAAACCGTTAGCTACCTAGACGGATCAGCCTTAAATGAACTGCAGTGACAGAAAATCCTACCCAGCAGTGTACCTGCCCAAGTGCCCTCCTATGCACTTACGCATGTGATCATCTCCACATATTTTCTACTTACATAGGCATGGAAACTGTACCCCTGTTACGCATGGACTGGGGTCAAATTCAGTTGTGGTTTATTTAAAGAAGAAAAATGGTTACTTAAGGGTGAATGTCTTGCTAGCAGCATCAGCACTTACTGTCACTGTTGAAACCAAAAATTCAGATCTTTTATACAAAGAACTGCACACATAAGAAAAATAGGGTAGCATATAAACTGTAGTTACTTTGCTGTGAAGCGTGGTGAGGCACGCTGCAGTGTCCAGAAACCATAACAAACATGCATACTACAGATACTGCTTCCCAGCAACATCCATCAGTGGCAACCCATGACAGCCTTCACATAGAAATGATACATTATTGTAAAATACATAAGGCATCATAAAGTTTTCCCCTAAAATTTGTTAGACAGCTCCAAAACCCATGACACGTGTAACACTTTGCCAAACCACAGGGGCAATTAGCAAGCCTGTTCTGCACACAGGGGACCGAATAAGTCCATTTTACAGATGCATATCTTATATTGCTATCACCTTTTCCCTGCAGCTCCCACTCAACACAGCTTTAATTAAAGAAGTTCTCCCACCACACAGTAGCTCTGCCCCCCTGCAATACCCCTCCTCATCCCTCCTCAGCTCCTTCCTATGCCTCCCAAGTGCCAGCTGGCTCAGCCCTGATTCCAGACAGGCGACCACTGCAAGCCCACATGCAGCATTTGCCTCTCTGCCAGGGCCACTGGTCTGAATGTCACGATGTGCACCCACCCTGTCATCCACACACCCCACAAACACTTCCTTTACCGGGACCTGAGGGAAGCTTTCTTGACAAAATGTTTGTGTGAAAAGGTTTGGTCAACATTTTTCACTGAAACCAACCAAAATATAGAGATTCCACCCCCACAACAAGCGTGAGAAGTTGGAAATTTGGTTACAAGCTCAGCTCCACTAGAAATTGTTATTCTAAAACTCAATAATAAATGTCATCAGTGTTTTAAGCACGGTGAGTCATGTCTTTTATCCACATTTAACAATTTTATTTAGATTCTTTTTTGTTGGGAATAATTTTTTGCTTTTTCATTTCATTACTTCATAGTTCATTCTTCAAGCAATGAAATAATCCACACAGGACAGCTCAATGATGTTCAAAGTTCAAATAAAGGAAAATAATTATTTCTAATCAGTTGTTGTCAGAAACATATACAAGAGCCATTCTCACAGAATTTCAAAGACCTATAAAACTGCTGTCTAAAACCACTCAATAGTCTTCTGCAGCAGATACACATGTGCTTATAAGCAAGCTGGAGCCATAAGACAAACAGCCCAGATCCATACGTAAAATCAGTATTACTTTCCAAACCGAAGTCCTGACCCTTTTCCCTACTGTGCCCAGTGCCCTACTGAACATCATCTGCCCACGATGAAGGGCTTTCAGTCTTGAAACAAGCAGATTATGTTTGATTAGGTATTTAAATAAAAACCAGGAGCTGATCAGTCTAGGATTAAATGCTAATGAAAAACCTTTCAAGGTGCTTCGTAATTACTAGATCAAAAGAACAGACTCAGGTTACTGCAAATACATCTGTCAGGAAACAAGAAGCTCCGGATCTTCTGTGGAGAGGTTTGGGAGAAAATTTAGAGAATGGGCAGTACAAAAGTCAAGTGGATAGAGGGTACTACAAACAACAGATGATATGAAGAACAGTCACTACTGCATAGGAAAAAAAAAAAAAAAAGGTGTGATTCAGAAGAAGAGGATTTAAATTGGAAATTCAGAAACCCATATTCTTGCTCCTGCCACTGCTCTGCAGTGAGAATTTTACCTCTGTACATGGGGGCTGATCCAGGTCTGGTGCCCACGTCTCTAGAAGAATATAAGAAAGTCAGAGAAGATGCAGGGAGTATGAAACAACAGCTAGAGAACATATTAAGAGACATTTTTTTCCCTTTTTGATAAACTCAATACAATTAGTTCTTTAAGGAAGTGTCAAGACTATAGGACATATTGGAACCTCCAAAATACTTTTAACCTGAGCTGACAAGGATACATCAAGAAACAGTAGCAGAAGCCAAAGCCCACCACTTCATATTTCCAGTAAGACAAAAAAGTTTTTGAGCAAGAGTTACTAGGCACAGGAACAAAGTGCTAAGAGATGCAAGGCATCTGTCTGTCCCCTGAAGTCTTTCAGCAAAGCCTGACTGCATTCTGGATGCTCATAAATACAGATTGCAGGCTGTGTGTGGGATAAATGCGGGGATAATCAGAAGGCCAGCAGGATACATAGTGCAGAGGTGCATTCCAGGCTTATACTCTGTGAATACACAAAGTAGGAGTAGAATAACTTAAAGAAAAGGATATCAGGATATGCTAAACCACAGGATGTATAACCTGGGGAAAGTTGCTGAGTGGCTGTTCCTAGTGAAAACTGTGGAATTCAATAGAGTTATGCAGTTTTTCTGCTCTTTATTGGTGATGTACTTGCTGTTCCTGGAACTTTGTATGGTTTTCAGAGACATTCAGTGGCCAAACTATATACTGCAACTCAATGTTTTTTAAAAAAAACCTGAAAACGTAACAATGTCAGATACCTCTTAGAACACTGAAAATTATGAAGAGTATAAACATGCCATAAACAAAGGACTAAGAAAACATTCTGTCTCTGTTTTCTAACATGAGATTTTTGCTTAGCAATACATTGATGTTAGCAAAAAATGTTTTAGAAAAGTAAATCTCTCTTGCAAGTAAAGATACACATTTGATCAACTGCTGCAAAATAAGAATTTGTTATCAATAGCTTTGGAACAACACAGATGACCAGCAGTATCTGGAAACTCCAGTCCTGGACCAATGTTCTGTTGTGCCAAAGATTTTAAGACAATGGACAGCTACCCTATTTGCAATAATGCCACTTCATATCACTGAATCAATCAGAAAAAGAAGTCTCTCTCCTGAAACTACCTTTTCCTAGCACTCAGCTTGTACACTTACAAAAATTCCCACCTTGAAATTTAACACCAGGAGCTTAGGGCAAACTCATCCATTACAGACTGGCCACGTTTTAGGATTTCTCAATAGCTGGTAAGAGCTTCAGCATTAGGATTCTATCAAGTTCATACAGCAGTGCTGCTTACATGTCTTTAAAGCAATATTCATATTGTGCTACCTTATTCATTATCTGTACACCCTAATTTATATTCTTAATAAGTTTATTTTAAAATTGAGGTGGGGGATTGATATATCACTCATTTTTAATTCCATTAGACCTCCTTCCCTGCATTCCACCACTTGCCAGCTGACGGGGGCTGAGCAACAGGATTTCAGGTGTGCTTCCCTGAGCTCCTGCAGAAGATGCAGGTGGGAGGACAAAGGTGCAGCTGGGGCAGCAGGCAGGACCATGACTGGGAGCCACCTGGCACCCCCAGCCCAGCAGCACCCTGTCCTGACCCACTGCTTGCAACAGCTCCTGCGCCTTGCAGGGACATGGGAAAGCCCCCCGCCCCCTACCCCGTGACTTCAGCCTGCTCAGCTGCTCAACATTGAAGTTCAAAAAGGGGAGACTTGGCTCCTAGAAATAGTGGGGCTCACCCAAAACCAATGAGCTCTTCCAGGACTGACTAATATTGAGCTCTTTCTATTTGCCTTCCAGCTTTTCAGGCTACCACACCCAATTCACACAATCAAGGCTTCCTCTAGAAGGGCAAGTAGATGTTTTGCTTTAAAAAACAAATAAATCTATGCCACATTTCTAATGGATTACCACAATTCTAGTGTCTGAGGTTTTAAAGATAATGCTAGAAAACATGACAATGAGCAATAAATACTGAGGTAAAGAGCTGAATTCCTCTGTTTCCAAATCAAAACTGTAAATCTTTCGTTCTACCATCTTTGGAAGCTGAATAGTATAAGTGAGTTTGTGAGCTCTGAACGTCTGCCTGGCAAACCTGGATAAGGTAAGATTCAGAAAAATGGTTCCTAGGACTACTAAGCAAACACCACTCCACCTGTTATCAACACCATTACTGTTAAAACACTTATCTGACAGAAACACCACTTTAATAAAATGAGGATAACCAGCTCATTCCCTAGACAACTTGCAACAAAACCACAAACAAAAAACTAGAGAGAGGGAAGAAAAACATGGGGGGAAAATACACTGATTCACATGGCAGATAACAGACACAAAGTGGTTTGGTTTTAACTGTTGAGAGATTTCAGAAACCCAAACACACCTATCTAGAACCGTACCGGCTTCGGTGTATCCATTAGACAAAGTGCTGAGGACTGCAAAAAACAAACCCGTGAGACCAATGAGAACCAGACAAATGAAACAAGATCCAGTTCTCTTGACTACTGCACCTTGAAGAGATCTAATTCTGCAGGTATGTAAACTGAGAAAGACAAGATGGGTTTTAATTGTTTGTTAATACAAAAAGAAAACAGGCAAATCATGTGCTACATTTCTAATCAAGTTTGCCTGTCTGCATATTCAACAGTCTTACTCAAACCAGACAGCTTTTGTGTGTGTGCAGGCGGTAGCACCACACAACCATCTCAGGGAGATAAACTAAAATAAAACTTTAAATTTTACTTTTGTAAGGTTTTGTTCTGGTTTAGCATCCTGAATCAGTCCACACAGAGGTCTGCTAAGTACCAAAACTCACGTATTACCAAAACTAAAGAGATTATGGGAGCACTCTGGCAGGGCAGCGAGGAATGAGGTGACCTCCACCTCTGGCAGCTACCCAACACACTGACTATGGGGCAGGGGGGAATTCTCCTTCCTAAGAAAGCCTGACATTCCAATGACACTGTAGACCAATCCTGAAAAGTTCTCCATGGCTCTTGAGCCCTTTAAACAATGGGCCAAAAGGAGAGTTAGGAACTGAAACTTCCCTCCAAGCTGTGAGTATCTTCCTGCTCTTCTTGCTGTTGCTGTGGTGTGATCAGGCAAAAAAATGATGTAAAGTAAAAGGAAAAGCTGGAGAAGTAGATGAGAAAAGCTGGAGAAGTAGATGAGAAAAGCTGGAGAAGTAGATGAGAAACAGAGCTTTTTTCTCCTTCTATTTAAAATTTTAAACCAACTTTGCTCTCTTCTACTTCACTGAAAAAATACTGGAGAAAATACATAGTCATAAGAGCAGTGCTTCAATCAGTATTTGATAGGCACCAAGTACTTTGTGGATAGGTGCCAGATAAGCATGCAGATTTTGCGGAAGGGTCATGTTTGTCACTTCTAAGCACAACAGCTGAGCAGGAGCTGAAAAGCTACTCTGAAGTAAAACCATTGGGTTGCCAGTGGGGCCAGATCACACGGACCTAGGCAGCCTGCGCAGAGATGTGCAGAGGAACTGTGCTGGATTGGAGTAAGTGCCAAGCTGTAACAGGAACAAGGCTTGAACTGGATAACGACAGATCTGGTGGTGCAAAACAGCGGGTTTATGAATTAAAAAGTAACTTTTTAAGTCGTCAGAGTCTCTTGAATTACAGAAAGGACTTAAGA
This sequence comes from Falco naumanni, assembly GCF_017639655.2. Taxonomy (NCBI): domain Eukaryota; kingdom Metazoa; phylum Chordata; class Aves; order Falconiformes; family Falconidae; genus Falco; species Falco naumanni. The sequence continues at coordinate 38,802,325 of NC_054059.1, read as the reverse complement.
AAGCTGGAGAAAAATTTAAAGGTGAAAAACAACACATCAAACTGGATATGTATATTAGGGGGAAGATGAAGCTGCATATAAGCCAAAGGTCGCATATTCTTGCGCTCATACATTTTTCAGTCTTTAAAGCCTTTAAACTGACAGTAAGCTTTCTTTCTAAAGAAATATGCTCCAGTTCAATCAAAAACTTCTGGTCCTTGTGTAGAATTGCTCAGATAAACTCTATAACCTCAGGTATACAAGGCAGGCACTAATTCCTACTTGTTCCTAAAACTTATGAGCCATTAGCACCTAAGGTTGCAACCAGCATATTTAAGTATTTACAATATTGTACCATTAGTTTCGGGGTTTGGTTGTTTGGTTTTTTTGTGGTAAATTCTTGCCTGATCACCCTTCAAATTTCTACAGTTTTTTAAATCGCACCTCTTCCCATCTCACAAGCAGTCAGCATTGGCATATGTTTACTTAAAAGATGCTAATTAAACACACGTATTATGAACTTCCAGCCACCCCATCCCATCCATTCCCACTGCTCACGCTGTCACCTGCTCACACTGTAGATTCGCTCCTACTGCACACAGCCACGCCACTGGCAATAGATGAATGGCGATGCAAATCAGCTGCATGTCGTGCTGCGTAAGTCTGGAAATATCAGCTTGCATTATTTATTTCCCAGGGAGCCAAACAGATCAGGCAACTACAGACATGCTTCGCTACACAGTTTTAATGATCTGACAGAAGAATGAGACAGGTGAATTGAGCATAACTGGAAGTAATGATGAACCTTTTCCCTCCTCCAGCCAAAGGTGTTCTGTGTGAGGCTGCCGTGCTGCCCCTTGTACCAACAGGTTTGAAAAACAAGGTTGGGGAAAAGGTTAAGCTGATTCAAAAGAAACACAGGCCAGTTTTTCACAGCTGCAGACTGAATAACTTTTTCACCAATTACAATTCAGCATACAGGTTGGATAGCCGATATGTGAATTTAAGGTCATCTCGCTCCACTCCTCACAAGACCTTTATCCAGAATATCCAGTTCTTGGGCACCTGCAAGGAAGGTTCGCTTACACAAGACAAACTGCTTCCAAAAGAAGAGTCCCTTTAACCCAGGTCCTAAACACGCAGATACCAAAGCTGTGCTAAATTACAGTTCCTGCAAGCCTCATGCAGCGTTGCGTGTCACATGTATGTCACACCTGCCTCCCTCGGAGCTGGATAGGGTATCCATCAGGGAAGACACTAGCTGCACGCAGCTCCAGCAGCAGCAGCCCCACTTCCCTTACACGCAGCACACTGGCAGCCAGCACCCCAGGGACAAAGACCATCGGCAGGAGGCTTCCCAGGAGGACTAAGGCACTGCTACAGGGACAAGTGGACGCATGGGTGATCTCAGCATGGGCTGAGGGCATGCTGCCTGCGTGGACGATGGGCTTGCCGGTGGTGTTCTGGAATATGCCAGCAGTCCTGCAAGTGCTTCGGTGGGTGCAGCAAGACGACAGCCAAGAAGCCTCTCAGAGCAAAAAATTCCTGTTGCTGAACGTGGAACTAGAGGTTATATTTTAAGTCAAAACAGCGAAACAGGAGTGTAACTCTTACTATCAAACATCATATGAAATTACAGCAGTAACAGGGCAGAAAGATTTGTTTTATTTTCTGAAGGAAGCTCCTTGCACGTGTTGCTAGATTGTTTGCTGTTGCCTAAATATTTCAAATGGTGATACATAAAACAATTTGAAAAATCTATGGCACAGAATAGCCAGCACCATAGATTCACAGTGGGCAAGAAGGTGATGAAAGCTAACCTTTTTCTTTTCCTATGGTATCCGTAGAAGAAATGCTTTTTTAAATAGCTTGCCTGAAATTAAGTATCAAACACCACATTGCATAAATGTCAATTACTTCCGATTCAAACTCACAAAGGTTGCCAACCTTAATATGTGGATCAATACAGACCAAATGAAAGGATTACAGTAGTAGCAAGAAGGGATCGCTTTCTAGTTATCTTACAGTGGATAATACTAAATCAAAATTGATAATGGGTATGGGTTTACAAGCAATAAAGACTCCTCCTCAAGGACTGCACAATACAGATAGCTATGGTTTCAAACACAGCTGTTACAGCAAAAATATTACTGTAAAAAAAAGTCTGCATAATGGTTACTTCTGAAAATAAGGGATGTAGACCTCCTGTGTGGGTGCATTTTTGCCACAGAAGCAGAAGTCTCATGCTATTTTGAATCAGAACAAAGCCATATCAAGCTGAGGAAAAACAGGGGGGGAAGGGGAAGAAAGAACTTTTCTGCCCTTCAGGGCAGAGTCAACTCTGAAGCAACAGATGACGCAGTACATGTCGAACAGACGCCGTGCCCAACAGCAATGAACTTGGATTGCAACAGCAGCAACCTTAATGAAAAGCTATTCAAAAAGGCTGCATCAGTCTCCCTCAGGCTTGGATTTAAAACTATCCCAGTGCATCAGGAGACTCGTGATTTTCAAGCATGATGGAGGCACAAGAGCAACAGGACATCCTGGGTCAGGCCAAGCAGGCCAGCATCTGCCTCAGAGGTGCCAATACAGCGTGCCTGGGGAAGCACGTAAAGATTTCTCTCTTTCTGCCTTTCTCCCTCAGCCCCTGCAGAACTTCCCAGCTCCTAATAACAAGTAGTTAACTGACTGCCCAAACCAGCAGCAGCTTTGGCATACACTAATTTACTGAAGGTACTGCTAAGTGTTCTTATAGGTGGATGTCGTGTGACAAAATGTATACACAGCTGTCCTAGTGGAGAAGTTAGCAAAACCTGGAATCTTTCAACACCAGGTGTGTGTGCTGGTGTCAAAAGTAAGAGGCCCGTGAAGAGGGAGGCTGCAAAAAGCACTAATGAGACTAGATACAGCAGTGTTCAAGAGCTGTTGAGCATGTCACGAACTTCAGTAGGTGTTCGGCAGTTGCTGCACCTCTGTCTTCGAAACCCTCACAATCGTAAAAGGCCATTTACCATCCTGGGTGTGTATCACTACTGCCACTCAGAGTTTAAAACACACACACATAACCACCAATGGGAAAACAGATCTAAATGTTCAGCATTATCAGATTTGCATTTCATAAATTTCAAATAAAAAATTGCTAGCACATGAGAAACACATAATACATCAAAATAAATAAATAACTACACCAAAACTAAAGTAAAAAATATTAGCTGCCTCATTATCCTCAATAGTTGCCATAGACACTCTTCAGCTTGTCAGGTACATCAGCCAATATAAAATTATTGTAATGGGTATTTATCATAACTTTGGGAGAGTTCTGACTCACACTTATGATTTGAAAAATCTGAGGAAAAATACTGAGTTAAACTGTGTTTTAAACAGGAAATGTAACTTGGAAAAAACAAATAACCCAAAATAATCTACAAACAGGGGGAAAATTTTTCTTTTTATTAATAATGTTTTATTCTGTTCCACTTCTTTATTTGTTTTTCACAATGCTATCAGCAGTATCATATCCATACTTCTCTGTACTTTTAAGACAACATGAAAAGAAATGATTGCTGACATTTGATATTTGGAAGTTATGTCAGCTGTCTCTGAAAGCTGTATAGTGATGTCCATAACAAAGACTTAAGGTCCCACTGTAGCCAAGACCTTTTTTCCCCATATACTGTTCAAATATAGTGAAAGGAAATCTTTCTTTTTTAAAAAAGTTGATTTACAAGCTACATTTAAACCTTCTACATGACACAACAACAGGAGGAAAGTGCAAACCCTTCCTCCCTACCCATTCATGGTTTGTTTATTGTTTGGTTGTTGTTGGTTTTGGTTTATTTGGTTTTTTGTTGGGTTTTTTTGTTTGGTTGGTTTTGTTTTTAAAATAATTCCGTTTGGTTTTAACCATTTCAGCTGTAACTCTTCTGGGTGTTTCTGGATAAGGCAGTCTACGCTCAGTGACAGCACATGATGATTCTGTAATTCAATGTTGAATAACAGAGCATAAACATTAAGATATGAAGTAAAACATTACCAGGGGGAAACTATCACTGATTCTTGGCATAACAAGGCTGATCCTTAGCATAACCGCTATAAATGACAAGGAAACAAGAAGTAAAACCCACAGTTTTTCCAAAACACCAAAAAGCACTGCTTTCTTGATGAGAAACAGCATTCAGGACTTTCAAGCCAAAATGATCTAACAGTAAATGAAACTACACCAGGATACTGCAGCAGTTCCCCAGCACTCAGTTCTACAGGAAACAATCTGCATCTCCATCCCACCTGGCACCAGGCTTCCCCCTGTTAATACCACTCAAATTACTCAGTCTTTTTATTTAGACAATTCCTATTCAGAGTCTTATTTGACCCGTAGGAAATCAATACTGTCCAAGATTATTACATCCCATATCTGCAGGAGGAGCAGCAGTTGACAACCAATTAGTTTCAAGCAGATTAGAAAGTTTTAACATACTTCATTTCTGGGGCAGCTCCTCTGAGAAGGAAGACTGAAAAAAAAATAAAAAGCAACCATCAAGCCTGGAGAGAAGACAGTCTTCTTTCTTGAATGCCTATAGCATTTGATAAAGCAAAGTCCCAGTTCTGACTGAGTTATCAGATGAGCCTCTACTCACCCCATGTGTGATGATCTACACAAGAGAAACAGGGACATGCCATTAAATCTTGTCTGTGGAGTCTCTGCCCCTGGCCAAGTGGGCTCAAACTGCAGCCCTGTCAGAGAATACTGACGTGCGCTGAGGCTGTCAGCTCCCAGAGGCATAAGGCAGAGCAGAACCTTGCTTGTAATCATCTTTACCGCCTATATTTGAAGAATTATCTCATTGTCCCCTGGATGAAAGCACCTTCGCGAATGCAAGTTGTCATGCACAATACACATTCAAACTCCCTACACCACCAGGAGCTGGCAGGGATCTTTACCTGATCATGCCTGCTGAAACCCATCCGTCCTCTCTAAGTTTCCCAAAATATTCTTATGACTTGGATAATACTGAATGAAAATCCCTCTGATGATATACAAGTTATTGTACTCTTTATACATTTATACTCTTTTCTGACAAAAAGACATAAGAATTAAAGCTATGAAAAATGTCATCTACGTCAAGAGTTGAAGCACATAAAAAGGAAATTTTCTTAGCTCACTGTGTAAATTCAAATAGCAATATTCAAATAGCCTTGGAAGAATAAGACATAAGTTTTGTTCAACGATGTTTTCCTCAGAAATTTTCAAGTACTTGAATAACTAGTGTTCCATGAAATCATTAAAAAAAACCCCATGGCCACACAAGTCATTTACCAGGTTAACATTACAATAATCCATCCCCCTATTGAGTTTCCCCCTTATAAGTTTGCTGATGCTTTCAATAGATGCATGTTAATTATAAAGCACATGATATGCACAAGCTGTATGAAAAAAAAAAAAAGTATTGTTTTGTTTTACAGAAAATAAGGATTAGATTAAGGTTTGTGATGAAGGAAATCTGTAGCCAAAATGAAATTCCTCCGAAAGGTTATATATTTAAACAGAGGGAGGAAAGTCCTAGTTTAAGAAGCATAATAAAATGGATGTAGTATAACTGGAAAAAGAAGAGATGAAAATTCAAAAATGAAATGGTGGGGTCCTGAGAACCTGTTAATTGCATTAGATATGCTGCTGGTACCTCAAAAACATTGGTACATTACGCATTGTGATGGAAGCTTAAAAGACGCTTACCTTGTTTCAAGGAAATATAAAAAAAAGCAGAGCATCTATACAGTTCACTAACACACAGAGTTTAGGAAAATTATTCCAGAGATGCTCTTACAAAACTGAGACTTTCCAACTGGGGTGAATTTCCAAGGAGAAAAGAGGGGATATAAGCATAACTTGACTGTAGTTTTCTGTATTCTCCCTCATGAACTTTTACTTGTTGATGAATTAAAACCATAATTTAGTTCTGTCTATCACAAAAATAATTCTAGGACAACAGAATGGCAATGCTCATTTGCTATTTTAAAGTATTAAAATTGTGGAAAAAAAGTTCAGAAAAGGGTGGTGATGGTTAATAAGTCTACTACATTCTGAGCATCTGTGGTAATACTAGAAAGAGTTCAAATTAACCAATCCATCCATAAATGAATTAACAACATCTCAGTACTTGTCAGTAAAGAACATTTTCCACTCATCGGGGAAAAGCTGCTTCTCCTGGCAGTTGAACAGTTAAGTGAACTGATGCAGAATGTTCCAGAAGAATGAGGTAGAAAAGGATTTAATCATTATTATTTTGTCTCTTGATATATATTTGAAAGGTTTTGTTAGCAGAGAGCATTAGGCTCAAAGGTACAAGTAAAAGAGGAAATCACAGCAAAAGGAGTCTCTGTGTATAGGTGTTTGGTTCATTTAAAGTAAGTTTATGGATGCTTATTATCATGCATGCTTATTCCAGTAGCACAAATCTGAAAACCAAGAAATACTTACCTTTTTCCTAGAATCTCTCTACTTGAGATTTGAAGTTGGCACTTCAAATCCACTTTTTCTCTTCTCGGCTGAAATACCTGTTAGTCAAATATATTCCTTAGTGGTTACTCAGCACTCTGCTAGCACAAAACTTTTCAAGGGTATTTTTGCCTGCGGAAGATCATTTTTCAAAGTAACAAGAGCACCACTGCTTTATTTTAGGTGCATCCTAAGTAAGTAAGAACATAAAAGTGGAAGTCCCACTGCAGACTCTGCTGACAGAGATTGATAAACTCTTGGAAGAAAAGCATGAAAAACAAATGAGACATACAGACTGTCATCTCCTCACAGCAGTGCACCAGGCTCCAAAGCACTTGTTCCTTGCAAAGGAAGAGTATAGCAATTTCAGAAATAAGACCTTGCTCTGCAAACAAAGAAAACTAGAGTAAAAAAAGGGGAAAATCATGCAAAGCTCTTAGCTAGTACTCAGTCTTATAAAACCGGCAAGAGAAACAGTTCTGCTGAGACTTCTCTCACCACCTTTCAGGGCTTGGCTTTGCTGCGGGAAGTGAGATCAAGTCCATGAAGCTTGGAAACAGAATTAAGCAGCTTGTGAAACTCCACAAAATCCAACAACAGAAAGAAAGGGCATCTCAGGAGCAAACATCTACTTTTTTCTTTTTTTTTTTCATAAATAACATCTTTTCCACAAATGGATCTTATAGCATGCTTCAATCAAGTTTTATTCATTGTACATTATCTCTCTGATGGCCTAGATCCCCAGCTGCAATACATCAGCATCACCCTTTTGATTTATGCAAACTGAATATTGTACATATGTGAACATTTTCACTCCAGCTGCTGCATGGCCATTTCTGAAGTGGAAAATTGTAGAGTGTTCAGCCATCTCCTGGAACTACTCAGATCTGTAACTGAAAAAAAGTGTCATAACAAAATAAGTCCATAAAGAGAATTCAGGGAATAAACAAGTTGATCCACATCATTGTGTGCATGAACAATCTAGACATCAATCCACATGCTTGATTTTGCACAGTACAAATTAGCTGCTAAGGAAAGGAGACCAAGATGAAGTTATGAGGCGACAGTTCTGACCAGGTTAGCAAATGATGTGGAAAACAATCATCTTTGATTGCTAAGAAAGGCAAGGAACGCACTGATTACAAAATAACATTCATTCCCTAAGATTAGAAAACACCAGTTTATCTGCTCCCATCACTATGCCTGCAGTACCGTTTTATTTAAGAGCAGTAATGGGATTATGAAGCAAATCCTCCCATCATCCATGCTAATTCATATTGGTTTGGATCACCTAGCAATTTCCATGCACGCATACTATATTACATCAGAAGAAACTAAATTGTAATTTCTTCTCCAGCCGTATACAAAATATGTTTCAATTCAAAAGGGACACATATGCAGTTGAACAAGTGCCTGGTCCTGTGGACCACACTGAAACTACTGATGCTCTTTTTTATGCAGTTCAAGACAAATATCAAAGGGATATAAAGCCAAAAGAGCCACCACCGTAAAACTGTGAATATAGTTTCTTTTAAAGATTTAGCTGTAATAATCTACTATTGACAGTATCTGAGAAAGTGTCTAGAAATATTCATCAAGTAGGAGGACAAAGTCTTTTACAGCAGTATCTGACATTAAGCCCAAAACTAAGCTGTTAAATAGTACATCTACAAGACCATTTTTCATGGCCATCCTCTTAAACTAATATGAATTAGGCCTCCTTGCAATCATTTTATCTGCTATCTGTAACAGCTGATTAGATTCTTGGAAGTTTACTCAGCAAATATTTAATGTTATTGGTCATCATCAAATAGATCGAACAGATGAACCTTGCACATCAGGTCAGCAACATGCTTGGAAAGCTTACCATCAGCTCCGATCCTTAATACCTCAGACCCTTAACAACTTCTCCATACATCACAAGCCCGGGCTCAGGGAGTGATGGGAGCGTATTGCCAGCACTCTCAACCATACAACTGAGAGAAGCAAAGTATAGTAATGGAGAGGGGTGGAGGGTGCTAGTGTTCTAATAAATGAAATTAAGGGTGAAGCAGACCGTGGGAGAATCACAGAAGTTATTTAAGTGCATCAGAACTATTATTGCTGAGATTTATAACAAATATCTTTTGTAGGTAAGCCTCAATAAGAAACCAGAATAGGTGAGTTAGAGGTATGGGGAAGCGGGTGGAGAAGTAATCTTCGGAGCAGACTGAAAAGGCTGCAGTTATGTGTGTTTGGGGATATGTTCTGATCCTTTTATTTTACCAGCAGCTACTACTTAGAGCATGAATTTCTAAATTGATAGAAGTAGCTGGTCAGAGTTTTTCTGCTTCTGGGTCTCATATCGTGTAACATTACCTCTGCAGGCTCTCCTGTATTTTTCATACAGCACCGTGTTTGATCATTCAGTATTTAAAGTCCTCCACCCTGCCCCCCTATTTAAAATATTAACTGATCATGGGTAAAGTAGTAGGAATTTTTCCATTACAAACGCGAGATTTATTCATTTAATAAAACAAAGTAAGAAAACCTAAGCACTTTCCAGTGCCTCTCCCACATCATGCCACTTGCTTTTGATCTTTGTTTTCCTTCCGCAGATTGCCATACATCGATAGGTCCCCAAAAATGGCTTAGCTCAAGATGAGTCATGAAAATTGAGCCTTCTGGAACAAGAAAAATATATAGATCATCTCTGTTATAAATAAAAGAGAAGTTTTGAGAACAACAGACAGAAATAACTGATACACATGTAGATGCAAGCAGCACATGCATTCTTAGTTTTTGAAAGAAAACCAATACATACTCCAAAGTTCCTCTGCATTGACATTAAATCCTATCAGCCTGCAAAACTTGGTGTCTTGAGTCTAGCTTGGATCAAAACTGCTCTACGTGCTTCCACGTGCTGTGGAAAGCAACAGTGATCAGTTACTAGAAAGATGATCCTAAACCACTAGTTCCACGTAAAAATGCAAGAAAACTCTCAGACTGTCAGAAGTGTAAACTGTGCAATCATTTCTCCCCATACTACTGAGCTCCAGCACAACAAACAGCAAGGAACCAAAACAAAAGCCCCTTACTAGTGCTAAGAGAACTTGTAGCTGCTTCCCAGGCCAATACGGATGACTGCACACAGAAGGGGAAAACTGTGAACCAAGCAAGACTCACCAAGTTGATTTTACACTTTTGATAAGACTAAATATGCTAATATCTTGGGGTTTGGTTTTTTCCTTCTTCATTTGCATGTTTGACTTAAACTCTCTTGACAAGCCTAGAAAAGGCAGCGATTAATACCCATAGCCTTATCTAATAGATTAGTTGTTACCAGAAACAAAGTCCTTGAGTCAGATGATTTGGCAACCTATATGAGTAATCACAAATTTATTTACACACACAAGATCAGTGTTTTGGTTTGGTGGTTGTTTTTTTTTTTTTTAATTGCTCTTACTTTCTCAGTAAGACACCTCATTATAATTGCTATCATATTTAAATACCAATCCCTTCCAATTGAATAAAAAGTCTTTAATTATCTTTAAGTACAAGTTTTATTTTCATCCAGTATAATATATTAAAGCTCAATCAAGAGTCCAGAATGAGACCATGAGAACAACAGTGAAGTAAAAGAACCATCTAATAAAAAATTAAATAAAAAAAACTAGGCAAGATTTTCAGGAGTTCCCATTACCACTTGTGTCAGGGCTGTCATAAACAGTGCTGCGTCAATTTGCTTTAGTATTAGTGCTGGGGGTTTTCGCCCCTCCTAAAACCAGCTAAACCATTCATGCCTACTCTCACTGTTGATGAGGCAGGCAGGCAGGTAGATTTAATAGCGCACCATCTGTCTGTCTGAACTAGTTGTGGTGGTAATGCTGCTAAAGCACAGCATGAGCTATTTGCACAGACATCAGTGCAGCAAAGAGTAAATAAAAGCTTATGAAGCTAAACTGTAAACAAAGCTGATTTTCAATTAAATTGTATTCCTAATGAAGCGTGTGCTATTTCAACTGCAATGACACTTTCCCCGTATCTACAGCCTTCTTCATTTTCCAGTGTCACAGATTCAAGACTGCTTTGAAGTACACCTCCATCTTTTGAAAACAAAACTCACTTTTAAACCTGGAGACAGATCGGTGAAAGAAGAGTGATGTGCATGTAACAAGGAAGATCAACTTGTCTAGGCATAACCAAGACCCCTTTTAATTCCTTGCTCTAAGATGAGGGTTTGGATTTTTCAGCTTGTTTGTCTTGAGAAATACTTTTAAAGTGGCAGGGGTGGAAGAAGAAATAAATGAGAGGAAACCATGGTAAGTCAAATGGTCCTTCAAGTAGACAGAGCATTATTAATCTTCAGCAGTTTTTGTAAAGAACATTAAGCCTGAAGTAAACAGCCCCAGCACGTGACTCGTAAAGAGAGATGATGAACTTACAGATGTTAATTTGCTTTTTTCCAGCAAGTCAGGAGCTTTCCTGTTTTCAATGTCTCCATTCTTGACTAAACACAACCTAAATAAACCCGTATCTTTAGATTATTTGGAAAAACACATTTGTGCTCTTTGCACCATCCAATGTAAGCTTCTTGAGGAAATCTAAGGCAGAGAACAAGAAGGAAGAGGATAACAGGGGCACTTCTAAATGTGAAGACATTCATATTTTGGTCAGAGAAGAAAATGATGCTCAATGTGGTTTCTGAGAAGTGCCAAAGGGCTACAAGCAATGCTGCAAGGCTGAACATCATGCTTACGACTACACTCCACATACTGATTTTGGTGCCATCCCAAAGGATTATCCACAATCACACAGATTGGGGGGGACTAAAAGGAATTAACGGATTTTGTATGTTTTTGTACTCATCCCTCATTCAATTCAGTTAATGTGAAACGTTATCTGATTGCTGACCTCCAACTAACTGTCTACAGCTATGGGTCACTTTCAGTCTGCATTTTAGTTATTTGCAAAGGTATATAAACTTTAGGTGTTTTTCACTGGTAATAAAAATGTCTAAACCTGCTTTGTTTGGAGAGTCTTCTCAAACAGGCAGACTCAGTTGTCTTATCACACATTAAGTTACTGTAATACAGTTTACACAAAATAAACTTCAGGCCAAAATTATGTAGTATTCCAAATTACGCTAGCCCAAATCTAACAGCACTTTGAAGACTATAAAGTTCATCACAAGCACCTTTCCCACATCTATAGCATTACTTTATCTTGAGTTACAAGACAGGGTATCTTCCCCCCATCCCCCACCCCCCTTTCACAAGCCTTTCACTGACAACCTAAAAGGAAAATTAAAAAAAGTCACTCATCTGTAAATACTGTTTCTCAAATCGGCTTGTAGGATTCCAGACTAAACTTCTTAATTAAAAATGTGTGTATATAGATCCTTCTAGAGTGACGCAAGTTGGGAGGGCTTGTAAAGCAATAGTGAGCTAAAGCATCAACTTCCCTTCTTCTCTGTTTGCATCCTGCCTGGGCATCTCCCCCCAGAGAGGCAAGCTCATGGTCGGAAGGCTGCAGGAACAGCCGCCACCTGGGCCAGCTCCTCACAACAGCTTACAGATGCTCCCTCCTACCTTCCTTTTTCCTTTCCTCAAAACAGGCATCCATCTCCTCTTGAGTCACCCTGCTTTCTTTTTCCAGCTCAGTCCTCTGAAGACTGAGATCCCTCCTTTCCACCTTTTCCTCCTACTCCTGTATCTTTCTGACCAGAGACTTAGTGTGAGCCACCCGTGTCTCTGATGGCTCTTCTGCCTTCTTCTCACTGTCTTCTACCTCTCCTCTCTGATGGACTTTGATTTCTATAAATTCTAGCAGTTTCCATGAGAGGCACTGCTGCCCAGCAAGCCCAGTGGGGAGGTTCCCCCCTTCACCACCTTGGCAAACCTGCCAAGAGTCATTAGTCAGGTTGGAGACTGCCAGTTTGCTCAGCTGCATCTGGCCACAGTGCCCCACGCTGCCACGGAAACGATGGACAGAACCAGGACTCGGGCATATTTTATTCAGTAGGCTGCTGGCATTCTGCACCTTCTCTGCCCATGAGGCTGGTTGCTCATGCAGCCTCGTTGGCTTCTGGGCTGTCCAAGGGGAGCATCAATTATGCTCCTTCACCCTCCCTCCTAAAGACAGACACCAAACGGCAGAACAGCTTTCAATATTCACATATGCACACACAGAGCACACCAAGAAACTAGTTTGCTACTAGTAATGCTGAATGAGTGATCGGATCAAATGTTAATGGGTAAACAAGAGATTTCTCTTCCCCTAGCGTACCAGCTTCAGAGCCCACAACTGCACCCACCCTGATCCGAAGCAGAAAGCAGCATGCTGGAGTCTAACGGGAGGGAGAGCTGCTAAAATGCTCGTGACAGGTTGCTGCTGAGTCACACGAGAAGCTTGTGTGAAGTTTTCATCAGAGCCTGTGACTGTACATTGACTTTCTTCTTTTTTCCACGGTAGCTCTAAGTTGAGATTTGATTACCACACTGAATCTATGTTCTCCTGACAAAAGACGCTGACAGTGTAAAAATTAAATATTTACAACAGTTTTCCAAAAATAGCAACATTCAGCTTTGACACCTTCTGTCACTTTTTATTTCCCTGGTGTCTGATGGAAGTGCCTTACATTTCAGGATTGTGCCAAATTTTGATGAATGCTGGGAGGAAAAGCTTTAAGTTTTGAATACTGAGCATGAAATACGAGAATTCACCCTCCATTTCTTCCAACAAATTTGTGTGTATAGTGGAGTAAGGAGGAGGAAAATCCAGAAATGCTTTACTAATTTAACACTGTTTTTTGCTACAAAGTCCACCGATACAGGCTGACATTGCTTAATTCAGGAGCCAGCTCTGCAGGCAAGCTCTTCCCCAAAATAGTTTAAAGGAGAGGAAAAAAAGTGCTAAAAGAGTCTTACCCTTTTCCTTAACTTTCTCTTAAGTAACTGCATGGCCTTAATAGCATAGGTTTGTTACCCTTTCCTTAACCTCTGCCATCCTACATTGCCACCTTTCCCACTGCAACTTACCAAAAACGAAATTCAAAGCTTAGACACAGACACATGACAAACACCAGCTGCACCTGCTGTGCAGCCAAATAAAAGCCATTAGTAAATAGTTATTGTTGTCAAATTTAGCGCAACACATATATGAGGATCAAGACATACATCTGCCTTGGGTAACCAACTTTATCATCTGCAACAGTTGACTCTTTGGCCCCTCAGAAATGTTCCGCAACAGAAGCACATTGGCAGCAAGTAATCTGTTTAGCAGCGAGGGAAAATCATCGGTTCTGTTAGCCTGAACTTACTTAAGTGGGCAAACACAGCTGCACACCCATCTGTAGAAGCAGGGCTTCTCTTCAGATCAAGCCGGTTACTCTCTTGAATCTTTCTTTCTCACTACAGTCAGATAATATGGAGATTTTACCTGCAACTTTTAATGGGATAAGGTTATTTAAAACCCACTCCTTTTATGTAAAGTTAAATGTGATAAACCAGAAGGCCATTCAAGGTGAAAAGAGTTAAACCTGCACTCTATTCCAACATCAAACAGGAAGGCAAAGATCAAAACAAAGAAAACTTCTTCAGGTTTACCACAGTTTCTTCTGTAATTATTGGGTTTTTAAAAAAAAATAAAAATAAAAATCAACAGGTCTCTTACTGCCATCTTCAGCTATCCTTACAAAGGTTGTGTGTCATTCAGTGAGCAACGCAGACTATTATTACCCCAAAAGCTGCAATACTGAAGTGACAGCTTTTGTCCAAAACCGAAGCACTAGACAATTGTGAGACTTCCAGGGAAAATAAAGGAACTTCTAAAGTCTGGTGGGGGTTTTGTTGCTTGTGTTTGCTTTGGGGTTTTATCCCTCCCCTTCCTCTTTTTGCTTGGTTTTTTTTGTTGTTTGGTGGTTTGGGATTTTTTTAACAATGTTACTGCTGCTACATGTTTTCTTCCTCTATTGAGGGAAGATTGTTTTCACAACTAGATATTGTCGGCCACCTGCACTTGTTGCTAGTTCTCTCCCAAATAAATGAGAATGTTCACAGTTTCACCCTGTAAGGCAATTCAGACAAATCAATACTAGAGGTTCAATTCTCAGTGTACAGTTCTGCCTACTCAAAATATTGCTTATGAATGCGTACATACATAGGTGCACATAGCCATGGCAATCCACAGCTCGTCAAATTGATAGGCACTTCTACTTTTTTAATGCTTTCATAGATGCTTTCCATTTTTCCCTGCACAAGCTTGCACCTTCTATTGTCTTCTGTTAAACAAAACCAACTCCGATCCCCTGAAGCAGTGTCAAGAAAATATTTTTAGACATTTCTAGTCAGTTTTCCTTCTGATTACAGCAGTTGTTAGTCTTGCACTAAGATCACTGTCTCCCTCCAGACTCAGAAGTGGCACACAGCGGATGCCTTCCCGTGTTAACTGATTCTTCTTTGGGGAGGAGGCAACAAAACAAAAAGGGCTCCGGTGGCTGCAAGACCTCCTTGATTTTCAGAGCTGAACAATGCATTCTGTTAAAACCTCCAAAGATAATCCCGTTGAGATGAAATTTAAGTAAGCATTCATTTTCCTGTTTATTAAAAAGCTTAAGGAAAAGCTAGAGTATCTGCAGCAGTGGCCTTGGCCATTTCAGTCTATGTAAACGCACCTTTATCTTCCAGACTTGCAGGTTGCTTATATTGAGCAAGCAGCTGAGAAAGCTTGTGCTTTTATTATTATTATTTTTAACAGGGCTTTCCTTTATCCTTGAGGGAGGAGGAAAACAGTATAACTATCAAGGTGACAGACTAGGAAGAGGATAATAAAAGGGAATGAGATCCTATCGACATTCGGTCATGAAGAAACAGAATTATTTGCTTGCTGCATTATCCTTCCACAGATATACAGTATCAACACCTTGCAGATATTTCCAAGAGCTATACCAAACAAGTAAGCTCATACAAAAGCTTTATTTTGAAAATCTAGATTAATTTCTTATTTTGGTAACTTGAATGACTCACCACTATATTTAGATTGTTATAATGCAGAGAACATCCAACAATTTTAAACCAGTTTGGGATGAGAATAACTTCCATACAGAAGACTCTTTATATGTCTATCACTTGGCTTGTAGAGGCTCATTTAGAACATCAAGCAATGGATTGAGAAGAAAAGAAAAATGATCACTTAGAAAAGAAATATATATTAAGATGCCTGTAGGTATTTTATTATGGCAATTTTTCAGAAGTGAGAAGTATAGTGCAGCATAATGGGGAGGGGAATAAATAATCTAGCACAGGGAAAAAAGGCACCAAGGCAAGTCCAAATTCCAAAGAAAGAGATAAGTAAAAAGCCACAGTAAAGTCCATTCATTGTTCCTTTAACTGCAATACTCAGAAAAGTGCAGGGGCCAGGGGGAATCATATAATATAATTGCATGGCTCCTGCTACACTTTACTTCTCTGAAAGTAGAGCTGAGAAATACTTGAATCCTGAGAGCAAAGCAAGAAATTTCAGTATAAAATTGTATGATAAAAGAAGAGAAAGCTAGCCACAGTTCAAGATAAATACATTTTTTGGTAACATTTCCACATCCTATCAGATTGTAGTATTGTAATGTAGAAAAGCACTGGCACTCCATTTCAAGACTAATTTCCTTGTGAGGTGGCCGTTAAAGACATATTAATATTTGCTTTTCCCTCAACACTGCCTGCTTCCCTTTAAGTTTTAAAGATTGCATAAACATCTCTGATTTCAATACAATTAAAAAAAAAAAAAAAAAAAAAAAAAAAGAGACACACTTATAACCTTCTGTCCCCTAATCCTAGTGTGTATCCCAGCTCACCCACTTTTTGGAGATCTTGTTGAACATGACATGTCCCTGTTAATACCTGCTGGACTCAATATGGCAAGCAAAAAATTACAGCTGAACGTGCAGAAATATGTATGGAATATATCTCCTGCACAGACACCTGATACCCAGATTCAAGGGGATGCAACTACAGAACTGGAAGATCACACTAATTAAAATGAAAAGGCAAAGACAGAGAGAGATCACAGTGGCAAAAGGGGGAGAAAAATTAACTTGGCCTGAACAACATTTGGAATGCTGGAGTAGTTACTAACAGGAAGGATGGCTTGTGCCTGCAGCAGACTGTGCACAGCATGTGTGCTGCACCATTAGCTACAGTGCTGAATCCTGCATACAGATAAAACAAATGGGAAATCACTCAAAAACAAGGCAAACAATGCAGGGATGGTGCTGGCAAACAGGAGACAACTTGAGCATTTAGCAGAGAAAGAGGTTAAAGTCATTTAGGTGATGAAAAAGGAGTCTTGTTTTTCAAAACGGCACCTTTTGAATGCAGTGCAAGGAGAAGGTGCAATAAACTTGACAGAAAAGTCTCCGTGCTCAACCACTAGTTTTTCTTTAAGGTGAAACACATGAAAATACTCAGTTTGAAATGTCTTAGATTCAGCAGGGGAGTGAAGTTTCTCCTTAAAGAGAAGCTTGAAGAAACTATTTTTTCCAAAATAGTCTACATCTCAAGACAAGCACAAATGTAGGTAAGGAGTCGAGTTCCACCTGAACTCGTAGAAAGGCTTTAATACTGAGTGATTGCAAGAAAAAGTTGTTTGGACTTTGACAAAAACATTTTGCCAAAACAGTAATGCTACAACATCCATGTTCACTGCATACAAAAGAGTAGCTATTCAGCAACACATAGAAAGACTGAACCTTACAACATTCAGAGAACCTGACTTTGAATGCAGTTTGGAAAATGCTGCTTACATCACATTCCCAAATCTCACCTAGGGAAGAGACATGAAAAAAATAAGCAGGGAATTGAGAAGGGGAAAACTTTAAAACAACAAGAACTATTCTTTCACAGTTTTGCCCATAAGTCATTTCAGAAAAATAAAACTACCACAAGCTACAATTTAGGGATGTTGTGGCCCAGGATGCAGAAACGTTCAACCAAAATAACAAAACAGAGCTAGCAACAGCATCCAAATATTCTGTCTTGCAGCCCACTGTCCTAATTCCTTGCATTTCATTTGGGTTTCCACAAGCCCTATAAAAAAATAAGTGAACTTAACATTGCTTTACTGCAAGACCAGCAATTACTCCACTGTTTGTACATCTCAAAGTTTCTGGGTAAGCACAAAGGCATCAATGGTATTTAAGGATCTGAGCCTTCAGGCATGTTGCCAACTACTGAGTAGACACAGTTACTATCAAAAACTTCAAAAGTAGTTACCCTGGACTTGCAACTTGGTGGAAGTAGCCATCTTACTGCACCAGTTACAGATAGTTCTCAAATGGTATTGCATGTGTTAGATACAAATTAACCTGCAAGGTTTATTTTTGAATTTCTACATGTCCACATTCTTACCCGGCAAACTATTTAGCTTACATCTAGTAACATATATACTTACATTTTAAGTGCAGATGTGCAAGATTACTATGTTTAAACACCTAGCAGCAGTTGAAGTTCTTGCTTCCCCAGTCTGCCCCAGTTTATTCAACAAGTCCTGCAAATACCAGTATAGATTTACAGTACAAATTTGGGTTCATTTCTGATGGATGTACAGAACTAGGTGTAACCAAAGAGATAGCTGAAGAAATACATGAACAGTAAGAATAGGAAGGAAGAAGTTGAAGCCCCTGCAAGAATAGGTCTGTGGCCTATACTGTCCATTGGGTGCAGCGTTAGGAGGCTAAAGCATTGAAATGCTCACCTATGTTGTATCAAGTACCATCAAATTAATGAAGGACTTCCCAGCATCCCAGTACATGGCACAGGAAAGAATCTGGGCCACTAACAAGATGGGTGTTGCAGCTCTGAAGCTTTTACATTATAGAACTCATCATACAACCACCATTGAATTAGAATAGAGACTGTGATCCTAAAGTTAAAAAAAAAAAAAAAACCAACCAAAAACAACAGAACAACAAAGAAAGAAAACTAGAGAGGAGGCAGCACAAGTAAAAGGGCTCAAAGGCAATTGAGAATGTTTTATTTTGTCCTGGCATTAATAAACCTCTAAGGCTATTGTCAGGCGAATCCATGATTCACTGAACTATGCTATTAGCAGTTTATTGCATTCTAAAATTGAAGATCTTTTTCTAAAGCAGATCAAGATAAAGATAAATCAAGTATAACAGACTGAAGCTTTGAAAGAAATACGCCAGAAAGTCAGCTAGGAAATGGAACAGCAAAAAACTGTCTGTGTGTGCCGGGGGGGGGGGTGGGTGGGGGAGGCGGCGGGGGGCAGGAGCCATATTTCTAACTGCTATTCAAGATACCTGTGAAGAAAATGGTAGTGCTGGAACGAAATCAACTTGCTCACGCGAGATACTCACAAATTGTTTCTGAAGCTGGTAACTCATTCTCCCGTCTAAAATACATCATGAGCTTTGTAGTTCAACAAAGGATAAATAATCTGAATGACTACAGGGCACAAAGCACTTACAACTACATTCTCTGACAGACAGGTCTCCATGCAGGGAAAAGTACCTGATGGGAACCACTGAACATCAAGACATTTGGGAGAAAGCTCTGATTTCCAGGGCAAGAAGATGATATTTATCATTACAAGGCCTTGTTAAAACAAAGGACCTAGGATACTACCTGTGCAGAAAGTATGAATTGACTAAAGCCAACACAGAGTGCTGCCAGACCTCATGGAGAAATATGCACTCCTCTGAATGCATGAGCAAAACTAGGCAAAAAAACTGCGTCAAGAAAAATCACTCGGTGGATCAGAAAGCAAAAACCCTAAAAAACCCATCATCATCTTTGAACCAAAAGTCTATATTTCCTTAAAAATTACAGCTTTAGAGCATAAATAATATATTTCAAGCATCTTTCACATAAACATCACTTTCTGCCTCACACTCCTCTGCCAGGGCTACATATTTCTAACAATGACTTTTCTACTAAGAGTTTCCAACCTGTAATACATTTTGGGTTTTTTTAAGAGGCAATACAAATGTAGTACATACATGAAGCTCGGATAACAGGCTACAGGAAAAAAAAAAAAAGTGCAGGGTAAGTGGGAGGAATGTGGATCAATTCTTTCACACCAGCTTTGTCCCCACGAAGGCTGCTGAGCTAACAACTCTGCAGACAGACTCCACTCCCGTGTCACATTTCTGTGGCCCCACAGAACATGGGGATGACTCCAATCTGACTCAGTTCCCTGCATACCAAGACTGAGCACTTCCTCATACACAGTTCTGCTCCTTCACCATGCTCCTTTCAACTGTCTCCTCATCACGAGTCCCCACTAGCTCTCGGTGAAGTGTTAGGGGAGTGAACAGCGTGGGACTGGCTCAAAGGGAGAATTAAGGGGTATATCAAAACCTAGGGCAGGAACAGCCAAGCTGCAGGAACAGCAATCCTTAACAGTACGTGAACTGCCGTTACCTCTGGCCTTTGTATCTGTGGGAGCTAGAGCCCTTTATGCTGTAGGGCTATTCTAAAAGTGCTATAGCAGGTGCAGAATTAGGTACAATGCACTGCAGACTAAAAGACATCAGCCATGCTGAATTCTGTGCAGCGTCCTCTGCAACAAATCCAGTCTCCAGCATTATCTACCACATCAGCTAGAGTAGCGTGCAAAAGCTGCAATAAGTTGACCTGAAGATCACCACTGTTAAGGGTCATTAATAGAAACAAAACAAAACCAAAACAAGCCTTTCTTAACAGAAAGCCACATATACTCTCACAGGAAGAAAAAAAATGAACTACAGAGAAGTACAGAGAAAGTAGTCTTGATCTGAAAGCAGTGTCAGCTGTTTTCCAGAGATACATCTAGCAACTACAGTATAGTTACACTTGATCAGTGTGCTGTCTCACAGGCACTAAGAATTCATATTTTCCCACTGTTTCAACATACCAAAACTGAGTGAACTAGGGAGTTTACCCCAGTTCTTTTTAAACCAGTTATTTTATTTAATTTAAACCAGTTCTTATCCAATAGTTTCCTGAGCCCTATACTTTCATCCCATATCACACACAGACATTTGGAAGATCCTTTCAGAAGACAATCACACACCCACCACACACTTGGGGATAATTCCCTCCAGCTGTGTAGCTGAGCAGACAGGGCACATTAGCCCTTTTCAGACCACTAATTCATCAGCTCCCACAAGTTTCTCTTTTTTTGAGATTCAAAGCATATTCATAGTAGCAAGCCTCAAACAGCATCGATTTTGCTTTAAAAACCAAATACACATCCGTCTTCCTGCACCTTTGCCAGTAAAAGTTAATTCGTGGGTGCCCTTGGAGGCACACAGCAGGCAGCAGAGTACGGCCAGGAGTCAGCTGCTCAGGGAGCTCCTTTCCAAAACTCAGAAGAGATTTGTTATTTAAAGGGTTTACAACACTAGCATTTGCCCCAACACAGACTCCAGGGACATATTTGAGGCCTCAAGGTATTTCCCCAAATGCCAGTGGCAAGATCCTTGTGAACAGAGCAACCACTTGCTTCCAGCCAAAAGAAAAAAAGGTATTTTGGGTGAGGACATTTATGAACTAACAGTGGATTAGTCATACCATCTCTCTGAGAGACACTGCACAATGTCAAGCAATGTGTTAATAAAGGAGAGAAACACGTTGGAGAAGAGAAGGGGGAGAGAAAGCTATGATATACCGTACCTCTCCCCCTGAACTTCAATTTTGGTTTGACTGCACATTTCAAGAAATCACTGTGCAGTACAAAGAACTCTCCAGTACTAGAAAGCTTCATATAAGAGTGAAGCCTTGCGTTTTCCACACACAGCACCAGGCCCTCAGGCAGTAGTTGTTATAGCAACTAGTCTTGAAGATCTCACTACTGTCCTGCACTCCAGGGGAGATGTCACCCCTGCACAAGAAGGATTTAGGGAGAACATTTCATGTTCTTCTAGCACACACCTACATAAGACAAAGCTTAGTGTGTGACGCACACAGTTCTTTTCTGTTGATTTCCTTTTATTTAATCTTACAATGGTGTTTCAGGTAGTCTCTTAACCTATCAGTTCTTTAAACTAGATAACAAATTACAAGATATACTTACTAGACATACAAAGTTAGCAACAGCAAGAAAATTCACATTGATTTTACAAAGGTTAGAATGAAAATCCCCATTCCTTTCTTCAACCCTTGTCAGTGCTTCTTCCCATCTTGAAGCCCCAGGCAGCGTTCCTCAGTTAGACCCTATTCCACAGCCTTCCCAGCCCTACTGAAGAGCCTGCTGGTGACACACTGTAGACATGTAAACTTCAGAACAGTTCAAGCAGTCCTTCACCCTCAGCCAGGGAGGCAAAAGCACCGTCCACTGAGAGCACACTCACACCTCCACGCAGAAGGTGTCACTCTCCCCAGTGGTCCTCGGCAGCTGATGGTGGGTCACGGCCAAGGGACTGTCTTGTGGAGCCAGGCGAGGCAGGTGGCGGGCCAGCAGCACAGCCTGAGCCGTGCTGCAAAGAACATGGAGAGGCTGCAGCAGGCTGAAGGCAGAGATCTGGTAGCAGTTACAGTCCCCCAGGGTGTTTACTTGGCCAAAACAATACAATTTTTCTTGAAATGCTACCAAGGTCTGCATCACACTTGATCGACAGTTTATTGAAGCATTAAGACAGTGTTAGGCTCCACATAAGCAATTTTGTAGGAGGGCAACAAATATGTGTAGGAGGTAGGAATTTGCTGTCTCTTCCACAGGTCCTCCAGCATCACTGTCAGATTTTTCATTTGTAGGTTTTGTTTCTTTTTTTAATTAATTTTTGTTTTGGAGTTTTTTTGTTGTCAATTGTTTTAATTGTTTCTCTGTTGTTTTTGGGTTTTTTGGTAAACAGGGGGAAGGAAGCCTGCCAGTAAACTGGCAGTAAAGAGCCATGGATCCGGCTCATCCAGCATTTGAGGCTCAGGAAAACACAACTGCTACTTCACTTCCTTAATTCATATCAGGGATTCAGGGAGTTTTCGCATAAAATATAAGTCTGTTGCACATAACTACTGCTGTTCTATCCAAACCTCTCATTAGGGGCATCACGACAGTTGAAAAGTAACCCATTTTTCCAACGCTTCAAATATAGCAATAAAAAGTTTCTTGTCCATACACATCCCTGGTGTTTCTAGACCTTGAAATGTTTGCCATATCACCCGTAGCAAATGACATGCCAACACAACTCCACCCAGGCTGCACTGAGGCACATTCACCACATACAACAAATTCTCAGATTGGGTTTAATCTTCGTTTGCATCAGACCTGTAATCCAGTTACACAACCCTTGGATAGCCATAGCTGTCTACTAGCATAGTAGAGGTCTGCATAAGTAGACACTTTCAAGTTGTGCTCGCAGAACTGGGCATGGCATTGCTCAAGACACAGGTTTGGGCTGCGTGTGCACGTGTGTGTGTGAAGACCATCTCCCAACAGCTGAATTGTGTTCTCCCTCAGTATTGTGCCTCCCATGCCACCTCCACGAGCACCACCTCTTGTTGAATTTGCTGACACATCCCCATCACAGAACTATGCTTCAATTGCTCCTGTTTCTGCCAAATCAAGTCTATTTAGACTGAAGTATTCCATGCCAGAAGACTGCCTCGGGCTCAATTCTTTTGCAAACTTTCAAGCTTGACTGGTTCAGCTATTTCTGAGAATAAGGTGAGAAGAAAAATATGTATGTTGCTTAGCTCAGAAACAAATCCTTCCCCCACTTCCCTCAAATGCAACACTGTTTTGCAATCCAGTTACCAATACAGAGGGCAGAAAATACATACCAGTCTTCTTGCATGGGGAAAGAACAGAATATAATCCTTTAAGTGTAAAGATTAGCTCCCAGTGTAATTTTGAAAGTAATCAAGCAATTTAAGTTTAAGAGTGGTTTATATTCAAACTTTTTACTCCTTTTTATACAGGGAATAAAACTTTTTGGTTGCAACATGCAAAAGCTGTATAGTGTTTTATACATGAAAGGCCAGTTAGCTGTGTATATTATATGTGTTGTAAGATACAACTATAGCCATTATTAAACTCAGAATTTTATTGCTGGCCTTTTAAAAGCCTTGGCCTTGACCTGAAGGGAAGCTCCCTCTTTTTTTTGTGAGCAGTCCACTTCATTCCATGTTGATATGTTACCAAGAAGTGAACACAGTGCTTCAGCTACAGGAAACACATCTGCAAAAGCATGTGAGACTTGCATGCTTTAGAAAGCTTCCCCTGCAATTTTTCAAAACAGGCTACCAACAAAACACACAGCTACCACTCACTGCAGTAACAAGATGGGAGTGAAAAGCTCAAAGAGCCCTAATTCCTGCCACCATCATGCAGGCAGGTCCAAGATTTTGCCTTCTGAACCTTCAGTAGGTAAGCCTTTTCAAATGACCAAGGATGACAGGCCTAGACTGCTCCTGCCTGCAACTTTTCCTTTTAAGTCCAGCCAGAAATAACATCCAGTTGTTTCCTCTTTCATCCCCTCAGAAAACTGCTGCTTCAGGAGTTACTTTGACAGTGGTTTCTCTGTGTGCTATCACTCGCTCAAAGAGGCATGCCTGGCCATCACCTGGTCTAGACTTCAGGGGTCTAAATTATTAGAATTAATTACATTCTTTCTAGAGTACAATTTTCAGCAAGGTTCCTTGCAAAGACATCCACAGACTTGCAGTTAACACCACATCTTCAAAAGATTACAGTTATTTTTTAACACCAGTTTACAGCTGGAAGACAATACAGCATTGGGGTCAACTCTAGGCACAAGCAAAGCAGGTGCTCACCTGGGGAACAGGCTGATGTATGCGGCAAGTCCTCCCCCTGCCCAATCCCACCTACACCACAGCCCCAGAGAGGCAGGGGGATGTTGTTGCAAAATGCAGGGTAGAGGTGGCAGGGCAGCAGCTGGCCCCACGCCATGCACAAGCAACAGAGCCCTCTCCAGCCGGCCCCATCCCGCCCCATCCCTCCAGTAGCTGCAGCAGTCACACAAGGCTGGCTTTCCAGAGCTCTGCCCCTGACCTGGTGTCCCAGCTCCAACCTGTTCTCCTCCCCTTGCCACACAGGGAAGATGCCTGGCTTGACTAGCCCCAGGTCTTCATACTTAGAGTCTCCTGTCACCCTCATACCCTGCCAGCAGCTTTGCTGGTCCCAGACCACAGCAGCTCTGGGCAGCTTAGCAGTCTGAGGCAGCGCAGGGGGACAATAAATGGAAAGACTCCTTTTCTGCACCTGGCTTCAACAGCATCCCTACAACTGCCAAGCTGAAGTAATTTTGCTTTCCTCTTAGTCTTCTACAATAGGAAAATGAAGATTCATTAGCATTTACTTATGAGACAAAGCAGTATCAGCGGTCACGATGGGCCAGCATCACCCACAAAATCAGAGCCCTCATGAGCCAAACTCCTCAGTCTTTACAGACTGAGCCAGGGAAGCTGGCTCCAGCTGACAGCTGAGCCAACCTGTACCTTCTCTGAACTAGATACAGAAAAAAAACCTCCATATATATGCACACACACACACCATTAGTGGGTTATTTAGAAAACAGCACACAAGAAAACCCCCACATACTCATTCAAAGCAGGTCCACAAATTAATTCTCATTCCTTCTGCACTCTCCAATATATTTGGAGAGGACTATCCCTGTCTTTTTCTAACAATATCCCAGTCGTGACAGAAGTAGACTGTTTGTCAGATCAGGTGTGTTTCAGTATCTTAACACACAGGCCCACTGCAACAGTCGCGTGGTAAAACAGAAGTCAGTTAAACACTGCTAGAGTTCCCCATGCTCCCGAGGGCTGACCCTGTACTCACCAACATCATCACCAAGGACAGGAACTGTGACAGTGAATATCACAGGAGGTATGTGCACATTGGAGGAGAGGACTTGAAAACCCTTCCATTCAAAAGGGTTCCACCCCAAGTGGAGAGGCAGCATCAAGATATGGCAGCCCCTTAACTCAACAAGCTGCCTAGGTCCCTCAGAAGACAACAGACTACACGCATGCATAGGACAAAGAAAGCTACTCTTATAGACATGTGTATAAAATATTGCTTTATATAAAACATGAAAACACACCAGAAACATTAAGAAGATCACAAAATACCTGGCCCATATGTATGACTCACGTATGTGTGAATGTACAGGAAGACATCTAAGAGGTCTGCACTGTCAGACTCCTTTGATGCTATGTATCTTTTCATTCTGCTCTCCTTTGTAACCTTTGACTCACTCACATTCCTGAAGGACAGAAACATCTACTGGTGGCAATGAGAAAAAGGCAGAGACATTTATCACAAGCTATAACAGAGCAATATTCTGCCAATACTACAGTTGTTACCAAATCATTTTTCACAACACTGAAGAAAATTAAAAATCCTTCCTTTTAGTGCTACCAAGAATATACACATTTCAAGAAATCATACAATCAGCATTTACAGCACCAGATCCCTATAAAACAGCGTATTGGCTGAAGCCTTAATTTGTTTTGCTTAACTACTTTTCTCCTATCAGCAGAAATTACATCTTGTTCTTAAACAGTGAAACTCTAAGTTAATCATTTTTAATAAAAACCTATTTTCCTCTGCCAGAATGCCATTCAAAATGTTTTTTAATTAGGTTTTTTTTCCTGCTGACTCAGTTACTAAATTATAGTTTACTACAAGCAGGAATTTTCATATCCATTCCTTAAACAGCTTCCAACACTAAATTTTCTATGCATATTGATTTTGTAAAGCATCCTACTTCAATGTTATTGCACTGTAGGAGGAAACCTCTCTCTGCCTTTGCATGATTGTTTCAGACAAAGCTTTCAGAAGAAATCCGGCTGCACAGATAAATTTACATGAAAGGACACTAGCACATGTTAAGCAACTGTCCTTTCTTTCAAAGTTCAGTAGTCCACAAGATTGTTAAATGTACTGTTACCAACTAATTTTTGCTGGTCCTGAAATAAAGTTCTTTTAGGAACTTCTTGTCTAAGAGCTGCTGGTGCCTACACAAATAGCAAGCTGCGTTAACATCTGATAAGATGTTCAACTGCTGCTTCAGTACATAATATTGAAGAGTAAGCTCTGAAGATGTTCACTGCAATAATCAAGTTCAATGTAGTTCTTCAGCAGATACTTTTTCCCAGAAAATACAGGACCATCCCCAAGTCTGATATACTTACTTTTTTAAGGGACTTCTCGATTTGGGGCATTCTTTCATATGCAAAGTTACAAGCATGTTCTTTTAGTGACTTAATTGCACCAACATTTGAACAACATTTGGGTAGGCTAGCCATCAAGTAGACAATTATAAAGTTATATTCACAAAAGAAAGGTGGGAGCTATGGGTCCTTTTCAAAACTTGCTTCAAAAAGCTATGGCTGTGACAGTGGCCATGTAAGTAAAGGAAGAAATTATTAGATTAATTCCATATCTGACTATTACAGCAAAGTAACCCAGAAAATATCCATTAATTCTTCCCAACCACCACTCAAAGACATTCACCCAATTCATCTTCCAATTACTGGAGATTACATTTTTCTTTTTTAACCACAACACTGCCTGCTCGCATGCAACAGCCATTAAGAAGGAAGGGAAAAACATTTGCAGCACTAACTGGTATAATCAGTGAATCTGGGATCACATAGGCTACCGTAACTTAAAGCACAAGGCCAGCCTGAGTGAAGTTTCCCTCCTAATACATTCATGCACTCACTTGAGTCCAAGGTGTGCACACGTAGCAGAGGGCAGGATCTAGCCACTTGTGTGGTGCCTGCCCTTCCCGGCATTTAGAAAAAGGCCTCTAGAAAGGGAACTAGCATATAACTCTTAGAAGGACTACAGATGTTTTTACCAGTTTGTTTCACACATTACCACAAATAAAAGCATAGTTTGCTGAAAATACTCCTCCACCTCCAGAGAAATAACATGAACTGTCAACACAGGCAAATACACAATCCCATTTGATATCTCTGTTGCGTGGCACCACACAGACACCTCTTTTTGAGACAGCAAGTTGCTATGGGACTCAAGACTATGAATGACCTACTGCTATTTGCATGCTAAATTATGCTCACCACCTTCTTGGTTGCAGCCACCTTCGCTTCGTCACTTCAAACCAGTAGCTTAAATACATTTTCAGCAATTACATTAAAACCAAATCTAGCACAATTCATCTTCTCTCGCACTTTAACCCACATTAATCAATTGGGTGCTTTCAGTCCTATATGCAAGAGTATAACAGAAAATCCACAGTTGTTATTATATCCCAGTGGAAATCAGATATTGCAGACAGTAGGGAGTATATACTTTAGCAAAAGGGGAAAATTATTTTCGGTCAACATAAGAAACCCCAAAAGGGCAGTTCAACAGCATAAGTATGTCAACATTTAAATGCTGGAAACTTACTCCAGAGTAAGAGGTACAACCAACCATCTGCATCTGTGAAGGTGCCAAAAATTAGGGAACTGTGTGCCATATTCTAACTTGCACTGAAACACAAGTGTCTTCTCTTGCACCCCTTTAAAATTGTTTTAGTAAGAATACAACCAAGTCAAATATTTTATTTTGAGGCAGCATATTACAGATATCAGTATGAAATCCCATACATGCAAAGTTATACTGCATTGTGAAAATGTGAAACTCCAACTGACAACTGAGAGCACCCTGCACTAGAATTGAGATGCTCTCCAGAATAAACAGATTGTGCTTCTGATCAACCACTAATAAACTGTGTGTATGAGTAGCCAAGATGAGAAAGAGGGGGAGGGGGAAAAAGCATATATATTTTCATAACCTAGGGGATAAATGTTTATATGTTGCCAAAACAGCATTCATAGATAATGCAGACAAAGGATGCTATTTCAGATAGCTAATTACCACAGCTCTCAATGTCTAGCTAGGTATAGTTCTTGACAGAAAAATATGATCTAGGGGCAGTTTTAAACTAAAAACCTGTGTTTGAAACTACTTGTTCTAACTGAAAATATCTGTTTGCTATTAGAGGTTACTGTATCTCTGAGTTACAAGGGTGTATTTGAAAACAGACTACAAATATACAGCCTACATGTAAATATACGCACATCATTTTTGAATATCAACTCCTTTTTTAAATGAGCACCAGTCAAGGAACAGCATTCTTTCTCATACTGCAAAAAACTTAGAAAGCACTAAAATTGCCTGACAGATTCAGAGTCAAGGAGCAAGGTTAAGAGGCAGAATAACACAACAGAGTGACAGAACCTGTAAACTGCAGCTGTAATCAAACTAACCCATGTAGCATGCTGCTGTAGTATGGTTTGGATGGTTTTCATCATGTCCCAAACCACAAGCCAAGGATAACATTACATCAGGAGAACAGTTTGAGGCATCTCTGTGCAAAGAAATCACAAGGCTGACTGCACAAAAACAATGCAATTGTCAAACTTTGTCATCAACCTAATTAAAGCAAGCAAAGCAGCAAACGAAAAAAAAAAAGGCATTTTACCTTTTTAAGGAAAAATTTCTGTAATTTCTTGTGAGGCAGCTTTATCATCTTTTTCTCAGCATTCAGGATATGGGTCAGACGCTGCAAGTACTTGAGCCATTCTGCAGGGGTTTGACACCTTTCGTCTTCTCTATTAACTCGCTGCAGCCAGCTTAGCTCAATGCGTCACCAGACGCCAGCCCAGCCCAGCAACAGATTAAAAGGCAAGAGCTAGGCTGGATCTCATCTTTGAGTCAAACAAGGAAGCTATCTATATACAGACACTCCAGCTCCAGCCAAAGCTTATAGCCGTGTTGTCAGCATGAAGAAGAGGAGAACAAGTATGAGGTCTGCATCTCTCCCTAGAAAACCTGCAAAGTTAAAAAAGGTGCTTATCCAGAAGCAAGAATTTACAGGAGAATGGAAGACATACCAAGGTGCTCAGTATCTTGCTGATCCTTTCAAACCCTGTGCTACAGAAGAGACTCATTCAACATTCAGGACTCTGAAACCTGCCCGGCATTGCCTGCTGAGCGCTGTTTGCCACCCTGCACCTGTTAATTGTGCACATTGTATGTGACTCAGCCACGCACAGGAAACAGCTTGTCATTTATGTTTTCTTTAAATCACTTGGAGACTTACTTCCATTGAATGTTTTTTAGAAAGATCTCTATGAAGAAAGAGATTACACACAAAGATGCTATATACAGATACACATAGAGGTATTTATAGAGCATACCAATGCTGAGTTTGATTCAATGCCATAGGAACCAGAGATCACGGGCATCGCTGCCTTCCCTTTGGGAATTTGCAAGCAAAGTCCAGCTCCAGGTTTGGAAGGACAAAGGCTCAGCAGCACACCAGTGATGCTGCACCTCCTGGGCCTGGTGTCCTAAGCCAGCAAGGTGCTGTAGGACAACCTGTTCTGAAACACAGTGTGTTCTCCCACTTATGCCAAAGGGATAATCCCTGTGTTTAAGAATGGAACACATACTGAAGCAGCTAGTTTAATCAGTTTAAAAATCACTTCATCAAACTACCTCCCTGACCAGTACTGTAGCACTTGAAGAACCAGCAGGTGTGAGGATACACAGAAATGTATTATGAGGGGAGTGTCTTCAAAACAGTGTCAGTCACTCCCAAATCTCCACCTCTTGTTTTTATACTAGAAATATCGTTTCACACAAGCTGCAGCTGAAAAATCCCACACTCTCAAATCTGTAATAGTCCTTCTCCACCTTTTCTGCCATATGCATCATCCCCTCACTGTAAAGATCCATGTTTGTTCCTCTGCCCTCTTGCTGCTTAATTCTTCAGACACAAGTACCACACTCTTAAGTGTCACTGCAAAGTTCCACTCCTATAGACACACACATACTCAACCTCCAGCAAGTAGCAAGGTCTAGGGCAAACGAAGGAAACCAGAAGTTTGAAGTTAAGTACACACTTCGCTGCAGAGGTTGTATTTAAGGATGGGCCAAACATGACAGGCAAACCACAGCTGCAGCAAAATGCAGAACCAAACTCTGAGAACAGATGCCACTACACACCAATGGGAAACTCTATTCCTATCAAAAAGGCACATTGACGATGCCACAGAACTGAAGTGCAAGCTGTGTCAAAGCACAAAAAAAAAAAAAAAAAATAGAGAGACCTAGGACAGCCACTGAAATAAACCAACAGCTGAAGGTAAGCGGTAGACCTGGTGAAAGTATTCAGACAATATTCTGGCCATCAGATGTTCACCCTAATGGTGAAGAATTGCATTGCCATTTCAAGAAATGGTTCCAAAACTGGCAAATGGGGAACTCAAGTACTGAGACAGGCTATTTCTTTGGGGAGTTATACACTTGAGGCCTTTGGGCGTAATTTTGATAAAAGACAAGAAAGAACACTTCTTATAAAAGTCTCATCATGTACCACGTAAGGTGGAGAAGAATCCAAACTACTTGTAAAAATAGGATGGTGAAGACACCATAAAAGCCACCTGCACAAATGCAGCAGGAATATAAATTGCAACCCTACCGTCCTTCTCAATAGTTTCTGCTATAAAAGGGCAGGCTTGGTTTAGAAACTTGGAGCCCTTCAAACTATACAGTTAAAAAACCTGACATTTTGGGGTATGCATTACCAAGAAGCATGTTACTTCTCATTTCAATCTCACAATTCTTAATCCAGTTCACCAGGATTTGCATCATTTCTCAGTATCTCAACTTCCACCTAGAAGCTTAAAGTCAAACAGTATTGATTTAGAATTTCAGTTCTTCATACTGTAATTATTTGGCTGCATTTCTGTTTCTGCACTCACCTCTATAAAGGATGCAAGGTTTTCCTCTATATACACAAATAAAAATACTTTAAAGAGAGTCTTAAAAATTTCAGAAGACTTCCTTCAAGATAATGTGTCATCATTCCAGCCTCTAAGTTCACCTAGCTCTTTAAAGTGCAGTTCAAGTTAAATAATTAGATTTAATCTGGAAGTACCATAAAGACATTCTTTCATACCCTCTAACACATCACCAGTTTTTGGAAATAGATGCATTACAGAAAAGGTCAAGGTAGACTTTCAGCTATAAATCTAAATTTCTGAGTTTGGTTGTTGGGTTTTTTTCTTGTTTTTAAATCAAGGCGAAAAAAACACATTGAGGACTAAAGAAACCTTAACATTATTGTTAGGTATTTATGTATGCATGAATAAATTCTGAACTCTGTCATGGTTACTATGGTAGGTAATTGCTTTTTGTTAAATGCGACAGTCAGACCCAACACATACAGTCTCTGCTTATTCATAGTTCTTCCAGCTAAACGCGGCTTTTAACAAACAAACAAGTCCTCCAAACTCCACATAACATCTTCACATTTGGGCACTGCTGCTTTTCAAGTCTGTGTGCTGTTTTGTGCTACATGGGTTTTGCTTGGGCAACTTAAATGGAAGATGCTTCATTCATTGACGTATGCTTATCTCATCATTCTGACCTAACCAACAGAAGAAACGCCACATTTTTTTAATGAAGTATTTTTTATATTTATCATCAACTATACAGCTCTTAGCAGGCCTTCTCCCATCTAATACTAACTCTCATGGAAAAGATGGCATTAGCATCCCAAGAGGAGCTAGCTAGCCATAAGCATAGTTTGCAAGACTGAAAAAGGAATAAGTACTCTATGGCTGCACTTAGTTTTGCATATATAGCATCTATTACAGTATTTAATATTAAAGACAAACATAGCTCAGATTTTTCTTTAAGTATAGTGTTACTGTTCACTGGAACCAATATTAAAGAGATCAATATGAAGCAGGTGGTATTAGACATATCCTTTTCTATGCCTATTTAAATTACCTTTCTAATTTCCTTGTTAACTCAAATCTGAAGATAAAACACCTTCCTGCTTTAATTCAGATGAGTAAAAGGAAGTGTAAGAGGAAGCACAATTTGAAAAAGTAATATTAAACTATTTTATAAGTTATTCTAACCAAACATCAGTCCCTGTAGCTGACAGTTCTCCACTTTACCTCCTGTTTTGATTTACAAAATCACAAACTTACAAAATACTAGGAGGATTGCTTAACACACACCAGTTTCTTCCCTGGTTAGCTGACCCCCCGCAAAAATCAGTCAATAAATTAGTAAACATTGGATCAAATCCAGCACTATTTGTTTGTGTTTAGAAATGGGACCCTCCAAAATAATTTCTTAATCTTAAGTTGGACACTCTAAACAGTGTGTGTTATCTTTAAGAGCTGCAGCTTCTAACGTGCAACTCCGGGTAACCCTAATGCTGCACATCTACACTGAGAACACACGCTCAGGCCCTGATTCACAAAGGGAAGGGCTACCAGCTCCACCATCACCACATGCTTCCCATCCAACGCGCAGAAGCCCAGTTCCTGACACAAGGCTCTCATGAGCAAGGAGAGGGATTTTCCTTGATGTCTGTCTACCAGACCCAGCCATGACAGCAGCAACAAAAATTGCTGCTTTAGGACTCAAATCCCATTTCTTGCAGCTCTACCCGCAAACTCATAGCAGGGGCAGCGTGGCAGCTGCTGACACACATGCTGCCATTGGGGCACAAAGGTCTTTGCTTGTGGTGCTGTTGATCTACATACGAAAAAACAAAACAGAAGTCTTGTTAAAGTTTCCCCCCCCCCCCTCAATTATTTGAGGTTAATACACAGAGGAGTGAATTCTTTCCTTTACAGTGCAAAAAATATTAATCTTATGCTCCAGACAACTGGTTAGTGCAAATCTAGTCAAGATAATGGGGGGGGGGCTGCACAGCAGCAGAACCGATATTGTTTTCTTACAGGTCATTAATAACTTAGATCCAGAAAATTGCAGCACGAGACTGTGTTTTCAGGCTATTTTTCAGAACAGGTACTTATAAAATACCCAACAAACAGATGCAAACTAAGTATACTTGGTCAGGAAACTTGAATTGCAGAAAACCAGATATTTTTTCTCTCCCTTCCTACTCCTCAAAAGGCTAGAGGTATGAGACACCTTTTTCTTTTCCTCTTCTGTCCTCATATACCAATTCCAGCTCCTCAAGAGCCACCTTGAGGGAGAAAGGAGGAAGCCAAACGCAGGGGGCACTGCCTGTTTTCTGGATAGCACAAAGTAAGTGGCAGCTAATCAAAAGCATCGAATTTGAAAAATAGAACTCCACTCCCCTTCCAAAGAAACCAATGCCAAAATCCTCAGCAGTTTGGGCTTGGAAGCACCCACTGCAGGCATTTGCTGTGATTTTTCCCTCCTGTTCCAATTAGCAATCATCACTGCCTGGCAGACCCCGCTCAAGCTCTTAGAACAATTCTCACGTGAATCCCCATCCCCTCACACCTTCCCAAACACCTACGACAAAGGCAGTTTTCTGGGAGACTGATACCAAGGACTACTGCAATAAAAGCAAGAAAATAAACTTCTCCACAGAACCTGCTTTGTCTCCCTAATGCCCTAAAGACCCCAAGTTACCCTTTGAGATGCCCTCAATCAAGAAATGACTGCATCACCTTTTTATCAGAAATCTCTGCCACCAAAAAAAAAAAAAAAAAAAAAAAAAAGAGAAACACTGTTACATCACAGCTGGAGAAGTTCTAGGTGTAGAAATACCTTAACGGGAAATGAGAACAACTTTAAGAGAAGCCTGTTTTATTTCTTGAAACTCGTTATACCCCGAAGCTTAAGGAGTCTTATGGCCAAGGTTTCAAGGGATTCACGCCATGTTCTACTGTGAATCTGGACACAGTGATCAAGGTTCGATGCAGATTTCTTTCCCCTCTTTATTACAGAGTTTTGTGAGGGTAAAACAGCTCTGTGTTGTTTCTCTAAATTTTTATGATTAATACAAGTCACTCTCAAGCTGATTTTTATTTACAAGCCTTTTTAAGCAACATCAGTACACAGTAGCTATTGAAAGAAGATGCTTAATACAGCCATCTGCAAATCTTTCCAACAGCCAAGAGCTTTTTCAGGAGACTTCACACAAACTCACAATAATTTTATTTTTTTTTCCTCTCAGAATACAAAATGTATGTTATCCTCAAGAGGTGCATTATGATTCAAATTCGTGCTGAAACGTTGGCCTGCTTTTAACTAAGCTTGAGTTTAGGGCTTCACACTGCATACCGGTTGCAAAACTCACATTAGTTAAAACACTTGATGACTCTACCTCATTCCTAACGTAGTCAAGGCTTACACACAAGTTTGGAAGGCAAAGAGGGGCAACTCATTTTACTCTGCAATTCCTACTGCACTCATTGGTGAAAACAAAGGAAATTACAATTTCTGACAATATTTTCAGTGTATTCTAATGTAGTAACTGGCTCTTATTTCACAAATGCCAGCACACGTTCCGTAGCTATCCAGTAGCACTGTACAGAGTGGAAGTGTCTCACACTTGGAAACCTAATTCGGTGCCCCAGCTAAGTTGTTCTCATGAAAGACTCCTCTTGTAGAAGAGCCAGAGAACTCTTCCTCTAAATGAAGCTCTATGCTTTCAAATATGCCAAAACCAATGAAGTCTTGTCAAAACATGTGATCGTACCATAGCTCATGAAGCTCTGGTGTGATCCCAGCAGCAGGACACTGCCAGCTGCCATGCTGTGACAGCTCAGCCTTAACTGCATCCTGACTTTTCAACCCTGAAACTGAAATGAGGGCTCCTTTGTAGAGGTCCGGTGCAAGTCAAGGTTGCTCCAGAGAAGGACCCTCATGGAAGTCACTGATGGGCAAGATCACATGCCTAACAAACTTTCAAAGAAGTTTAATTTCCAAGAAGTACATACCTTGCAGATACTTGCAGCTAAAGTTTAAAGAACTGACTTTGAGCAGAAATGAGACCCAAAGACAATGAAGCACACACACAGGAAGAACATCACAGAAACAGCCAACATTTTAAGGAAATTTCACTCCTCACCCACACTGACAAGGCTGTAACAAAGGTCCAGCTGCCACAGGGGTATAACAATAAACAGCTATGCTTTCCAGACAAGGCTGCGCACAGATCGCTGAGCTCTGAAGAATCCAACCAGCAGCACCCCAAGGGAAGCTGCTGGATCTGAAGCTTAGATATGCTCTCAGCAGGCTCTGCTCTCCTGCTGACCCATCTCTGAGGTGTCACACAACAGCATGGTTCTGCGAAATAAGAAGTCTTATCAAGACTGCGACGCATCATGTCTGCTAGGCAAGTACCAGACCCTAGTAAGCTGACTAACTCTTTGCATTGGAAAAAATGCAGAGGACACAATAGTCCCTTGACCAACAGGTTTTTGGGGTGTTGGTTGATTTATATTTTTTTAACTCTGACTTTTCTGAGTTCCTTTTTTTAATTTTAAGATCAGTATTCAGTATGATATATCTCTCTCTAGATAAGGATTTCTTTGAAAGACAACAGAACCAGCAGCTTAACAGCTATTTCAAGCGTTTACTTTTATCCACAAGTAGAGTTAAGTTACAATTTGGGGAACCCCAATAGTTAATTTCCGTCATAATGTTACAGATAGACCTAGTTTTCCAGCAATAAAAAGAAGGTTGAATCCAGCATTTTTACAAGGCAGAAATGAACCACTATCATTATGATGGACGGGAGAACATGCCAACAGGCAATACTCATGTCAAAGGAGACTAACACCGAATGCTCAAGCTCTGATCACAGAGAAAGCTTTCTATCTATAACACCACTTGTGAGCAAGGACTACTTAAGCAAATTGGGGGTTTTTTTGGACTTGAGTTTTACGCATCATGTACTTTTCTTATGAGCTACTGTTTTCATTGCAATTGCAGCTGACTGCTAGGACTGCCTGGAAAACAAGAACCTAATCTGCAAGATGCATTGGAGCTTTGACATTTCCTTTTATTTATCTTAGGAACAGGCTTCAGCTCTTTCATTAGTTTTTTTATTTACTTATTTTTATGAAAAAAACAGCCATTCCAAAACCCAAAGCAAGAGCTGTGTTAGAAGCACCTGGAAAAAATAATGTTAGAAGTACAAGGTCAAATCACCACCTTCCCAGCAGTGCACTTATTCTGACCTCGTAGACACAGATGCATGTGGAGGGATGCACTCAAAGCACGGCTCTAAGCACAGACAGTGCTTGGCACAAATGCATCTGCTTTCAGATTTAAGTTTTAGGCATAAATTTTAGTGTCCTGAAGGGAGGGGCAGAGGAAGGTGGGAATAAAAAAAAAAGTTAAACCAAAAAAGGCTATATTCAGGAAGGCACTTCTGAACGTTAAGTCACTGCACAAAAATAAGCAAGACTGCTGCAGGAGGAGTAACTGATCATTCATCTCTGGCTGCAAACTGGAGTTGCATGGACTTTCTGTGCTTTGGGCTGTTCTTTTGTGTCTTTATGTAACTTAGAGATATACTGGAAATATACCATATCAGTAAGTTATTATTGGCCTAAAACCTAACACTTAACAGCTGTGGAAGGTCGGATTTTGAACACCAATTCTTAACTTCTGAACTTTACAATTGGCAGAGTAATTCCAAGTCAATAATCCAGGTTGTTACGTTGGTATGAAAAAGGATAAGCTTTTATACCATATACTGTTCTTACTGCGATAATAATTGTAAAGATGAATTCATGTTGTGGGTAATTCCTTGGCACAGTGAACCAGGAAAGTCTATTGCCCAGAGTGAATGTCTCATTCAGACTTACATCTCAGCATGTATCTAGAGCGCTCTAACAAGTGTGTGTCTCTGCCATAATTTTTTGGACAATCTAATCACTCTAAGATTACAGATGATGTAAGAGCATACATTTTCAGAATTACAAAAACAATGTATTGTAATTGGTGACCTTTACACCCTGCTTATGGCTATACAGGATATAGAAACAGAAGTAATACACGGCTTCAGTGAAATACAGGGAGCCAACAACCGCAAGTGTTTCACATCTTTCCTTTAGGACAAAATACATACTTAGTTCTATTCTCTTAATTTACTAGCATTTACTTGAATCTATCTGCATTTTAGTTCTGTAATTCTTCCACATTTTAGACGTACATATAGGAAACAAGTTTAAAATTGCTTGACCCTCACCTCTACACAAGAGCAAAACACACAAACCAGAAGAACCGTCTCCTACTTGTTTCAACTTTAACTAAAGCTGTTTCATATTCTTCCTATCTCCTCATAAATATCTCTCCCTTCCTCTAATAATTTTCGACCAACCATTTGCTCTTAATAGCCATGTTTCACTCTGCTTTTTCAAAGGTGAAATGGCTGGAACTGAACACAGGGTTCCAAATGAGAACAGTCAGCCCCGCAGCACAGCTCTGCTGTTCCAGCCTATTCACTTGTCCCCTGCCTGCGGTACCTCCTGTGCACTTCACAAGCAGAAACAGGCTTGATGTGCCAAAGCCTGTGTTCTGCACCTCCCACAGGTACACACAGTGACACAATAGTGGGCACAATGGGCTATACCTGTTAGGTATATAAACTTAGAGAGATTTTATTATATATATATATATATATATATATATACACACACACTGTTAAGGATTTTGAAAGATTTCTCCTAATAGCTACATTACTGATTTTTTTAAAGTATTTTTCTATTCACCTTCAGTGTTTTTTCATCTTCTGATGAAAGACGTCATTATTCTTCTGCTGTGACTTATGTGGATATACCAAAAATGTGAAAGCAGAATGTAACGTTATTGTGACAACATATAAGTTCTTTGCTTGTAAATAAAACATACTTCCCATCACCTTTGTTATCATCTCATTATCCCATGTAAAGTAGGGCAATTATATTCTGTTATAATTCCAGTAATTTTGACAGGGGATCATAACTGACAGTAAAACAAACCCTACCAAATAAACAGTGTCAACTGATAACAATGCACAAGAGGATTCATGCTTGGAAAACTGAGTTTCTCCTAGGCGTTTCACCTTTCAGGGGTAGTGGGCGGGTCCAGAATTTTAAAAGCAATAAGGCAGCAGAAACACCATCAACACTGGATTATTCTGAAGTTATATTTACAAGATACAGTTCAACCAGATCAGGAAGACAGCAATAACATAAGCTGCAGTTTGACTTAGGCAACTGCAAGATCTCTTTGATTAAGGATTTGCTAATGCAGGACTGTATTCACACTGAAAAGGAAAAAGCCAGTAACCTTCAGCTAAGCTTAGTTTATTTTCAGGTATCCAATCAATTTATACAGAATTTCACACTGTGTTTACCTCTCAAAATTTCTGTACGGCCAAGTACCCAAAGAACTTTTCACAAATTGCTCTTTAATGTGAGAAACCAGCTCAATGTCATGGCCACAATGCTAGAGAAGAAATTCACAAATTCTTATCTGCAAAATTAAGAAGGAAAGTGGAATCAGGATTTCGAAATCTATATTGATTAGTAGCAAACATGCATTAAGTTTGGATGGAGGCAACAAGAACATCTGTACACTGTGTAGTTAGCCAAGTTGTATGATGTTTTACTTGCAAGATAATTAGCAGGATCTATCATAGTTTTGACTCAAATGGCAGATTCTGTGTTTGGTCTGAGATCATTCAACTTTAACAAAATGAAAAAATAAGTTTCCAATAGCTCATTGCAATATAGCATCACACCTTAAAGGGAAATATCATACCAAGACAGTACAACTAAGGGGTTAAAGAAGGAAAGATCACATACTTTAATAGATAACAATGCCAGAACTAGATGAGGTTTGAGTCTTAAGTAACACAGAAAACCTATAACAGAGACCTGTGCTTCTTAGGGGCTTGTAAAACAATTTCTAGACCCTACACAGTTCCTCTGCTTCGTAGATCTGCCAGATAACTGGGTATGGGGAATACTTAGAGCTGATTTGGGCTGAAAGAAAAATTCTGGCAGAAGCTTTGTAGTTTTGTGAATTAACATTAGAAAAAAACCCCAAACTATAATAATCTATAACATTTCCTTCCTAGCCATGACCTTTCATCCACTTATGCCTACCTGAAGCCAAATAACTAGGGTTTGGCTAAAGCCTTTTCTAGAAAGGAATTCAGTTCTGACTTGAAAGCTTCAAGACAAGAACAGGCTCACTTCCCATCCGAGGTTTGTCCTAACGAGCAGCCACGTTTCCAAAAATCTGGCATGGTTTCCAGCTTGTTCTCAACTACTGGAGCTAGGGAAGGGGGTACAGGCTTAAGCTTCCAGTTACAGCTTCTCATACCAGTTCTGTGACTGCCAGCATTTCCCAGCCACTGGCAAGTGTGATTCACCGAACCGCATGCAGCACTTTCAGACCATCTTTTATTAAAAAAAAAAAAAATCATATTCAAAGAAACAGAAAGAAAACCCCACCCTAACACGACTGTAGAGCTACTGAAGTTCTCCGGTAACAATTCATCCTTAACTGATAAAAATCCTTCTTCCAAACAAGACAGACCTCTACTGCTGGACAAAGTTAGTGCAGGCTCAGCAAGCTTTCTCATCATCCCAGAACAATCCCATTGCTCCAGTTACAGGTTGTAGCTATGCACTGCAACTCCAGGCTCTTGTACCGCTGAGTGGGCTTGTTGGCAGAGGTAGCCGCGCCAAGGAGACGAGGTGAGAACTGCCTCCCCGCTAATGACTTTCTTCAAATGAAACAAACATGAAAATGACGACAACGCCATCATAATGACATACCCTTTGTGGCACTGCTGTTGCTGCTTAAAATAAGGTGCTGCAGATCCAAGAAACAGGCTACAAAGATGGAATAGATGAAAGTAAGTAATTTCAGACCAAGATGAATGCATATACCACAAATATCAAAATGCCTCATTGCAGCCTTGCTTTAGATTGGCCTGAACTGACCTCTATGACAACGGGACTAATACATGTCACCCAGCTGGGTACAGCATCCCAAATAGCATCCCAGCCGTGCCAGAAGAGCTGTCAGAACTGTACCCAGGTTACCTAGTGCCAGTCTCCCTGTCCGATCCTATATGCTGCACCACAGTTACTGTTGCCTGCAACACTGCTATATGCCTGTGACAGCATTCCCAACACCGTGCAAGAGCTGACAATGTCATTATTTATTCATTTAAGAAACAACTCGCACTTCTCTTGTACCTTCTATTCAAATGGTAGACTATGATTTAAGGAGAAATACAGAATGAACCCTTCCTCACTCTTTAAAGCCAGAACAAGGGGAATACAGAAACCAAAAATCTTGATTCTTAGAATCATTTAGGCTGCAAGCAACTTCTAGAGGTCATCTAGACCAACCTCATGCTCAAAGCAGAAGCTGCTCCCAAGTTAGATTGAACTCAATCTGTGGCAGAAATGGCAGAATTGTGGGTTGTCATTTGTTTTGGGGGCAGGATTGGGACAGCAGGAGATGTTCCTTTCAGAATGTGGCTAGGGCATGGTTGTACAGAAAATTAAGATGAAGACTTGCTAAAATGAAGTAAACAATTACAGCTATAACACTTACTCTCCAAAATGCACTTCAGTACTATCATCCGCAACAGACTTACATCACATCCAGTTATTAGAGTATATAGAGTATAAGGATACAAGACACAAAGTAGCTTAAAATACAGACATACAAAGTTTATCTGGAAGCTCTGCAATAGCTTAACTTCAAAACTAGAAATACTTAATCACCATGGTTAAGTTTCGCCTGGCTTTTTGGGTTTGGTTCAGATCTCCAAGACCTGCTTTCTTCCCTTCAAGATGACACTCAGTTATCACTAATGAAAAAGGCAGTGTTGTGTTAGTCTCAGTAGTGCAGGCATCATTATCAATACCCAAAGTGACAGTAACGTAACTGGGGCAGTTACATCTGTGGAAAACAGGGTGTCTGCCTTACATAATATCAAACTATTAATTTGATGGCCTAAACTAAGCCAGCTGGTGGAGGAAGTCACCACAAGTAACAAGGGACCACACTTTCCAAAATACCAGGCTCCCGAGGTTATGCTGCTTGCTGCAGCAACAGCGCTGCTAGGAAGATGAGCGAGGCATGCAAGCAAGCTATCTGATGCTTGAACTGAGAACTTGTTAAAGATCAAAATCTTTGCGACATCTTAAGCTTAAAGTAAGTTTACTGACCTTTGCAGGAGGCTGCAGCAGCCGGCTGCTCCGCTCTGCGGAGCCCGCGCTAGGTGTCAGCAGCGCCCGCGGGACCGCGGGGCAGGCAGGGCTCCCGTCCGCACAGCGCTCCAGCAGCAAGAATAAAGACTACTTTTTGTTCTCGCAGACAACAATTAAGAATCCACGTGTTTTATCCTTAAAAATGTATTCTTTCTCAAAGCTGAGCTAGTCTTGTAGCTGCATCAAAGAAAGGTTAAAAAAACCCCACAAGTCCACACGTAGCTGCAATAAGCACAATCTGGTTTCTGTAGGGAAACAAAG
The DNA here is from genome assembly GCF_017639655.2 of Falco naumanni. NCBI lineage: Eukaryota > Metazoa > Chordata > Aves > Falconiformes > Falconidae > Falco > Falco naumanni. The sequence continues at coordinate 38,760,586 of NC_054059.1, read as the reverse complement.
AAGCTGGCAGACTTCCACCCTTCTTTTTGAGAACATGAAGTTTCCTAGAAAGAAAAGCAAGTAAAGCTCTTCTTCAAGTAGCAGAATTAACAGAGCCTGTTTCTCAATAGAGTCATGGCTACGGTACCTCAGATCCCTTTCTTCCTCTTGCCTTTTTGGACAGGGATGTTGCCTACAGATTTCCTCACCTGCTTATCTCATTGAACAGTGCTGGCTTGTAGCCAAGTACAGTTCTGCTTCTCCTTCCCTTGGTAAGGACACTGCTTTGAGTCTCTCACCTCTATTCATCTGTCAATTTTCACAAAACCTTAGAGAACAGAGGTCTAAGTGCCACACACACACCACCAACCCCCACCCCCACTTGAAATCTGACTGAAGATGGCCATAGTATTCAAAAGTTACTACTGGGGATGTACTATCAGTGTGATAGTAAATGTTGCTTCCCTAGGAACAAGCTAGGGATTAATCAACTCTCTCAACCTCAGCATCCTTAAGAGGAAACTGCTGCATAATTGCTTACTTACAGGTCATGCAGCCTTGGCATATGGGAGTTTTCAGCACAATTCTTTAAAATGAGATTTGTCTTTGTCCCCATGGCAACTGGCTGCAAGCATGTCCACACTGCACTTAGAAGATGTGGCTGCTGTTTATTTGCTAGCTTCAGCCTAGCTATTTCAAGAAAATATAGCAATACATCTGAAGTAGCATGGGTTAGGGTCTTTGAACACTGAGTACAGAGTCATTAGCTTAAACTCATGCTGCCACCCCTTATCTGCTCCTGGTACTGAACCTTTCTGTCCCACAGCTGAAGAAAGATCACAACCAGCTAGACAGCAGCACCTTGTAAGAAGAGTACATCGTGTTATCCGAAAGTATTTTGGTGTACGTTTTACAAAAGTGTCATGTATTCAAATAAAAGACAGAAGGTATGTATTATGTATATCTGCTCCACACACACACCCTACCCCCCACTCCACCCCCAAAAAAAAGAAATCACATAAGATGTTAATGACTGGTTTTGACACAGGACAGGAGAGGCAACGCTTCCCGTACCACAGACAGAGGTACCCAACAGACTTTGTTTCAGTTGGCCCCTTTGCCTACGGATGTTTCTAGGTGTCAGGTTATGTTAAATTGCTCATTGGCCTAAGAACATGTCTGAATCCAGCTTATCAGGCTAATACTCAAAAATCAAAATTAAATCTCTGCTTTGCTTAAGCAAAAGTCACACCTACCTATCACAACACTAAGTCTGGTAGCCCTGTGAAATTCTGTATTATGTCACAGCAACCCATGATGAAAATAATTCTGATCCAGTTTCTCCTATGAGCACCCAAGCCTCTGAGGTTTAGGCTGCTTTTATGTTGAAGCTGCTTCAGCCTTATTCTTCAAATTAGTCAGAAGATCAGAGGGAAAAAAAATACTTAAGTGTATGCATCAAAACATCTTTATATATAGCTGGTACCATTCCTTCAGTCTCTGAACATTTCTGTTAATTCACACATGCTGAACTGCATCCCAGCAGCAAATAGCACTCCACACCTGCAAGAAACTCAGTCCCCAGGTGAGTGATTCCCTTTCCATGTCTTCAAGCAGTGAGGAAAGCTGATCCTGGACTCCCATATCCAGTTTTCTTGTACTAATTGGAGAAGTCAGAGAAAGCTCTTTTACTTCCACTTCCAACAGATTTAGTATACTATTTATGTTACCATATATAAAAACAAAATGTTTCAGAAACAAAGAAAAACAATAAAATTGTTCATTTCAGTCTTGGAGAAATTTTTGGTTACAATAACTTGCCATATGCAATATACAGACAGATTTGGATGCCTGGATCTGCAGTTATCTGACTCTCCATAAACAGCATGCCTAACTCTTGAATTCTACCCTAAGGACAATACTTTTCCCACTAGATCAAAAAAACCAAAACAAACCAACCCTTACTGTTCTTCAAATTTACATGTAAAACCTTAGGCCCTGAGGCAGGCCTCTTTTCTTCATAGGGGGGATGGCAATATATCTCCCCTAATAATCTGCAGCACATACACAGTCTTCAGTCATGGGCTTCATTAGAAAGTCAGCTATTCAGCCTCAGAAACATTCCACAGGCAGAAGATACTGAAAGGCTGAAGGGTTTTGCTGTTGATGAGACCATAAGCAAGGAGGCTTCTGTACAAAAAGCTATACACTCCCAATCCCCACAAGCAAGTCTTCCATAGTTTCATATCTTCTTGAAACTGGAGTCATGAGATCAGGTGAAACTCCTGTTTTAATTATACTTTCTGAAAACGTTTCACTTGTTTGGCTATGAAAAGCCCAACAGAAAAAAAAATTAGCAGTATTCCATTACATGATCTTAATTCTCCTTTACTTTTACAGAGAGATGAAAGAGTTTTAGCAATGCAAGTTAGGGACTCTAAAATCAAGTGATGAAGAGCAGTGTTTGCACATTGCATGAAGCCCACTGCAGGAGAAAGGAGAGCTAAGAGAAACAGTGCGAGAAGAGCTACACCTCTTTTTCCAAGACACCTCCAGATGATCTGGCAGCAAATCAACAGTAGCACAGAATTTCAGAGGGTTTCTCTGTCCCCTGTGAAAGACAGGCAAAACCAAAGCTCCCCGTCAGCTGCAGACAGAAATTCAGGTATTATTGACCCAGCAGCTGCCACAGAGGAGGCATCCAGCACCTGTATTCTCTGCTGCAACCAAGTGAACAGGATTTGCAGGTGCTCCCCATCCTCCAGAACCTCATTTATTCCTATGAAAGGAACACTTTGATTAACCTTAGATTTCGTTTTTGGAACGGCACAAGCTATTATATACAGACATCTAGGGAAAGCAGTCCTATGCCGCTTCTCCCGAGGTCAGCATCTGCTTTGTATAGCGCTTATGGTGTTACAAAGCGCTTCCCCCAGCTGGCAGCCATGGATATGAACTGCTGGATCTCATAGAAAGATGCTTTTCCAACTGTTCATGCAGGATGCATCTACATCAGTTAAAGAATGAAAAGAGGCAGGAAGAGCAACCCAGGCAAAGCAGTATTTTCATGGTCCATTTCTCTCCTAGGGCCTGGGACTGATCTCATCCCATCTGTACAGCTGAGATACTGCACTTCCGCTCAATAGGAAGGATCAGAAGCTCTGCTCAAATTAGCCTGTACGAACACACTGGAAACATTTGGTCTGCATGCATACTTCTCTTGCTGGACAGTCTGAAATAAGCGTAGAGCTGGATTTCTATCAATAAAGCTGAAGGTTAAGACCTTCAGCAAGGGCAAAGATTACTAGGCCAGGAATAAAACATAAATTAATAAGAGGAGGCTCTGTAGACTGACATAAGGAAATAAGCTTTCTCCCTCAATATCCACAGCAAAGAAAGTGTTACCTTAACTAGTCCAGAAGCACTTTTACCTCACATTCATAACAGTCATAAGTAAAGCCAGTTGGAAAGAAGGCTCACAAGTGTGCACTGATACTCACAGTTGTTTAAGCCACCAGACAGTAACATCCATTTTGTACACTTCTCCGTAAGCATGCTTGCAACGTGCTTTAAAAAGTCACAAAGATACTATTGTAAATACAATGAAGTAGCTGTAATACCTTGAAGGAAATACAAAGACCATGATGTAGGAATATTTAGAAAGCATGTACCATATATAGGTCACAAAGAAAAAAAAAGAAAAAAAAAGCATAGCAGAAACAAGGAAGGCATTTCTGGTTTTGAAGCCTACTTCAACTCATTCTGCCATAGCTAGATCTTCAACTCCAGCCACCAGTGGTGAGAGTTAAGGGTCAGCTAATCCCCAGGAAAACATCCTGTGCCTATCCCTTTACACTAACTTGCAAAAACCACCACAGTCCCAGCACCAAACCTGGCAAACTGATGAAATCGTCATTCCAAACATGTAGCAAGCACTTTCTGTAGCTCTAGTTATTCCCAAAAGTGAACTCTGCTGCAGTGATAAAACGTTTCACAAGCAAGAGAAGCAATGGGTTGCCATGCCAACCCACTCTGTACCTGTAATCACAGCCCAGTGTACAATTACTTTATTAGCATCTATACTACTAGAAAAGTTAAGATTAAAAACTTGGGTCCCTCCAGTGTTTCCCGTCTACAAGATTTAGAACTAAATACGTATTTTAGGTTTTTTAGAGAAACTTGGTCAAATTTTCTCCCAAAGCCGATAAGGCAAGTTAGGCTGCTTTAAGAGAACTGTTGAAAGAAAGACTAGTAGAACCTGGTAAAATCTGTAGGAACAAGAATAAAGAAGAATAATTTCCTACTGATCTAATCAGTCACAACAGTGAATCATCAGCAAGTTAAGAGATAAACAATTATCCTACATAGAAGCTGAACTTCTAATTTCTTTTCTTCCAATTCATTCTAGCTAGCTTTCTATTCTTTGTCACAGTTAGAGCTTAATATATTCAGGTTCTTACAGCTACATTTACAAAAGAGGTTATTGCAGAACTAAAGTGTTAGAGAAAACAAAGTGAGGATCCAGGAGTCACAATGTTAGAGGCTGATCTCCTGATGTGCATGAGAATTCCTGCTTGCCTGTATGAAATAAGGATAAATTTCCAATTTCCTGTTTCAAATCCAGGGAAGGTGCATGATTCCAGGGACAGCAGCTCAATTCTGCCTAGGTTCTTCATCAGTAGGATTGTATAAGCTTCACCTAGATATAAAAACCTCCAGGGTTTTCAAATACTATGATGAGCATGAAGCAAACAAAATAACCTGTTTTTTTCATTTGCACATTAAGTATACACTCATTAATCTTGGGCATTTAAAAAATACTAATTAGATACTCTTTACACAGTTACTTCAAGGCTGACAGTATGTACACCAAATATCCCGCCCACCCCCCACCCAAAGCCAATTATTTATTCAAAACTGGCTCTGTGAACCAAAAAGGTGTGCAAGTCTGCCAGCTACAAGCAGCACGACAAACCATATTTCAGGAAAATGACTCAGTAAGTTCAAAATGTTTTACACATTTAATTAAGACTCACACTAACTCCAGTTGGCAAGCACGAGTATGACTCACGGAAGCTAGATCACAGAAGCAAACTCAAAGCAACACAAACTTAACTGCTTACTCCTGGAGCTGAGCAATTAATTACTACAGGAGGAATCCAGGAGGAAACATCCTGCTTCACAAGCAAGTATACTGTGGATAGGAAACAAGGTAAAAACCCCAAGAACTACTGTACTCTTGAAGCACAGATGCTATACTGACCAGCGCTAGCAGAAGTATTGCCATCAAGCCTTCTTCTATGCCTCAGTATGTTATCAAATGACACTGCAATAATCTCCTGCTCTCCCTTTAGTGTCTTCTACAAAGCTATCTCCAAGAAAGGATGGCACATCAAGGCCAAAGACTACTTAGAAGAAGCAGTGGTAATGTTATCACCATGATTTTTGTGTCATCATTGTACACATCACTGCATTTACTCAGGGGTTACCATAAATACTGTTATTTGTGGCCTTCTTTTACATAATGTAAGATGCTACAATATTCTGAGCTTCAAGAAAATACCTTAAGATGCAACATGGAGATAAACTACTAGCAAAAGAAGCCTGCACAACATAGTGCTGGTGCTAAAATAAGAAAATATTGTGCAAATACGTACATTATCCTGTTGTTCATGGGTTGCTCATTCCCGCTACTGGTGATGGTCAGCTGAAGTAAATAAGAAAAAAGAGAATAGACCTCTAACATCTGAGGTCCCACAAGACCACAGAAAAAAACATGCAACAGATGTTTGGTTTAGAAGGATCCACAGAACATCCATAACATGCTAAGCTACAAACCACTTCCCATCACATCCTAGAAAATTTGAGAGCAACGGTAAGTAAAGAAAAAAACCCATATGCACCACTAGTTTGTTGCAAGGAAACAGAAGTGAAGTACAGTCCTTTGCACTCTCAGAGTTTGTAATGCCTAGAGTAGTTTACAATGAAATAAGTTCCCCCATGCAGGCAATGCTGTTTGGGTATCCTCTTTACCATCATTGTGCTGATCTGCAGGATGACCAGCTTTTCACATTAACAAGGAGGGGCCTGAGTTCAGGGACACTATCAAACATCAGAAGATGCAATCTGAAATACCTCCACTCACTGCTTGAACTGACACTCAGGTTACAAGGTTGACGCTGTAACGGCAATGTGCATACCTGTTAGTGTAGGGCACTGACATTTCTTACATTGTTCCTATTTCTTCTCCATGGAGATGAAAGATGTAATTACAATCCTCTTTCCCTGACACCACAGCATAGGCAGCAGCTTTGTTTACTCTAGAGACTAAGAATTTTTTTAGCTACTGGATGACAACCTCCAGAGCCAAGGCTTCTCTCCTTCTCTCTCAAAACACATCCACAAACATGACCATTGCACAGAGTCAGGGTCTACCACTGTCATTTCAACCAGCACAAAGTTGTACAGCTGAGGGCCTACGTCCTGCAGAACAAAGATAACAGAAGATTCAATGTCCCCATTAAAGCAATGGATTAGATCATCCACAGGCACGCTTGGAGTTGCTTCCTTTGTCAACTTGAAATCATTATGAAACATCCTGGAAGATGCAGTTACTGGCAACCCCCAGCCAAAGACCACTAGCCTTAAACACGTAAGTCAGAACTGACACACTTTTGACACAGGCTATACTGACTTTCAAGACCTATCCCACTAATGCACTTTGTGATAAACGCAGTCATGATTCATATCAAAAATAGAATGTACTGTGATAAGTGTAATTGTTGTACCCTGTGTAAATCTGGGACCTGTATCGCAGTTGTGGTGAGTGGGCGCGTGTGGTTCTCCTTTAAGACAATGTGATGGCTTCCCCTTCCACTGAGGCAATCGATGCCTGGAAAAGCCCCCAAAGGAGATAAGGAAAGCGAAACCATGCCAGAGAAGAAGGCCCACCGAAGGAGACAAAGACCTTGAGATTTGAAAAAGCGCGCCAAAGGAGAGCCAATAGGAGGAGAAGGCATACCCTAACGGCCCAGTGGGGAAAGGGCAGGATGAACAGCCGGCGAGAGGAGGTCGGTCAAGATCTGGGCATAAAAGACGCTGCTTTTAGGACTCGGGTGCGCGTGTTGTGGAACTAGTTGAGT